>NW_024431534.1:0-2824 GCF_017639785.1 Mesocricetus auratus
AAAACAACTCTCCCTAAAAGATTACAAATATGCATAACCCAATGAACAACCCAAAACTGACCCCTGCACATGCTGGGAATGTGGGTGTCATGCTCTTAAATTTACTTCATGTTGTGTGGGGGTGATGGTATTTTTAGGATATATTCAATTATAATCATGGTTATAACATTCAATATTGAGTGTATTTTGGATCCATTCATCTGTGGGTGCTGACCTTGCCTTTAAAGATCTAATTATTCTTTTGCATTGTGAGTTAGCATTTTCATAAACTATATATATATATATATATATATATAATGCCAAATCTTTTAAGTTTTGAAATAATGTTTATACTTTAAGAAAAAATTTAAAGAGTCAAAATAAAAGCGAAGAATTATGAGATAGGGGCAATAGAATAGTCTTTAATTTTGGTTTCTCCTCTCTTCCATATCAGGTACCTCTTTTGATAGGATATTGAGATTTTGGATATTTCTTTACCAGGCATGCTTGGATTTAGAGAAAGAGACAGACATGCTCCAACTCCAAAGATAGTTTAATAATTTTTAATTAAACTTGGACTATAAGAAGACCATTTACATTATATGTCTACAGAGAACAGGGGAAAGAAACTTTTGGGAAGACTTATGACATCTCTCTGTTTGAGATGTGATATATCAATAGGCCAGTTTACACTTTTTTTTGAAACATTTTGTTTGGATGATTTATCCTTTTTATTCACATGTCTCATTTTTTCAGTGGTATTAAGACAAAAAGGCAGCCCACAGAATGGGAAAAAATACTGAACCCATATCTGATCTCCAAAATTTACAAAAAAACTCAAGAAGCAAGTCTCCAAAACACCAAAGGATCCAATTAAAAAGTGGGCTACAGAACTAAAGA
Source organism: Mesocricetus auratus (assembly GCF_017639785.1). Classification (NCBI taxonomy): domain Eukaryota; kingdom Metazoa; phylum Chordata; class Mammalia; order Rodentia; family Cricetidae; genus Mesocricetus; species Mesocricetus auratus. The sequence continues at coordinate 880 of NW_024431534.1, forward strand.
GAGAATTCTCAATAGAGGAGTCTAAAATGGCTGAGAGACACTTAAGAAAGTGCTCAACATCCTTAGCCATCCAAGAAATGCAAATCAAAGACAACTCTGAGATACCATCTCACTCCTGTCAGAATGGCTAAAATCAAAAACACCAATAACAAGACAATTTATGCTGGAGAGGTTGTGGTGAAAGGGGAACACTCCTCCACTGCTGGTGGGAGTGCCAACTTTTGTAGCCACTTTGGAAATCAGTATGGAGATTCCTCAGAAAAATGGGAATAAACCTACCACAAGACCCAGCAACTCCACTCTTAGGCATATATCTAAAAGATGCCATTCATACAACAAGGATGTCCATTCTACTATGTTCACAGCAGCATTATTCATAATAGCCAGAACTTGGAAGCAACCTAAATGCCCCTCAACCAAAGAGTGGATAGAGAAAATGTGGTACATTTACACAATGGAGTACTATTCAGCCGAAAAAACAATGGAATCCTGAGGTTTGCAGGTAAATGGATGGCACTAGAAGAAACCATCCTGAGGGAGTTAACCCAGTCGCAAAGACAAACATGGCATGTGCTCTCTCATATATGGATTTTAGACATAGATCTGGGAAGTGCCAGCCTACAATCCCAAGGCCAGAAAATCTGGGAAACAGAACCTTCATTTAGTGGCTGATGGAAGCAGAGGCATACTCCCACGACTAAGCACTGAGCTGAACTCAAGAAATACAGTGACAGACAGGGAGGACTGATGACCAAAGGGATTAAGTCTGGGCTTGTTTAACACCCAGAAACAGCTGACCTGACAAGGGTTAGCTCTTGAATCCCAGACTGATGCCTGGGAATCCAGAAAATGACTGATCAAGACCCCTTGAATGTGGGTGTCAGTGTGGAGGCCTGGGTAATCTATCAGCCTTGGGTAGTAGGTCAGTATTTATCCAGGTATACACATGGACTTTGGGCTCCCATCCAACAACGAGAGATGAACTCACCCTGAACTCTTGGGGGAGGGTCTAGGCCCTGGCATGGATGAAATGACAGATTATGGACACCCCCATGGAGGGCCTCACCGTCCCTGGGGAAATGAGGGGATATGGGGGGTTGGTGGGAGGACACAGGAGGAGGGGAGGGAAAGGGAGAGGGACCTGGAATTGACATGTGAAGCAACCTTGATTCTAATTTAAATTTAAAATATATATATATATATATATATCTTTAAGATTTCTTAGTTGGGTGCCTTCATTCTTATGAAAAGACAGAAACAAAACCCTGCCCAACCTAACTTGGGTGGGGGTTCCCTCTTGCCAATTATATCTGATCAAATGAAAACAATTTGTTAGTTGTATAAATTTGTTTAGATTGAATGGTCATGCTGTTTGAGTAACTATCACCTTTTTTATACAAGAAGTCTCTTTTGCTGTTGTTTCTCCTGAAAATTTTATATTATGTTCTACAACTGTTCTATCATCCAGAGCAATATGTTTTTTTCCAATAGGTATGAGGTCCTTTAATTGCTCTGGTGAAGATTTTCCTACATGGTGACAGATAATGATTGAACCAATTTGATATGAGGGCCTCTGAGAGGCCACCCCATGGCATTTCCTGATGGCAAAAAGTGACCTTTTCTGTCCCTTGTTTATCTACATTTAGTGTTCTAATATCTGCCTAGCCACATTTCCTCCATAATCTAGAAGGAAAGAGACTTCTGTTTAGATTGGAAGAAACATTGTTTTCTAGGAATGACTTGTCTCAAAAACCTTTTTGGTAACCTTGTCTGCCATAATTAAAACACTTGTCATTTTTATTTTTCTTCAAGCCTTTGGAAATGGTCTGTCTTATCCAATTATTATCAATCATGGTTATAACATTCAATATTGAGTGTATTTTGGATCCATTTCTCTGTGGGTGCTGACCTTGCCTTTAAAGATCTAATTATTCTTTTGCATTGT
>NW_024431535.1:0-590 GCF_017639785.1 Mesocricetus auratus
CTGTCAGTTGGAGTTAACTGTCGCTGTCAGTTAGAGTTAACTGTCGCTGTCAGTTAGAGTTAACTGTCGCTGTCAGTTGGAGTTAACCGTTTAAACTGTGCCTCTCCCGTGACGTCATCTGGGGTGATGTGCAAACCACCAATCCCGGCTCTACACATCTCACTCGGAGCTCCTAGGCTTATATAAGGGGCTGGGTTTCTTAGCTTGGGGTCTCCCTCTAAGAAGCTGATCATCTATCTCTCAAGATGCATTAAAGCTTTACTGCAGAAGGATCCGAGTGTTCTGCGTCGTTCTTGCTGGCGAGACGGTAGCGCGGGACAATACTTTATTGATTTCATCACTCAAGTTGATTATGTAGTGGTATCTACTCATCCTGGGGTGAATATACTTCCTTTTCTTCTAGAGTTTCAGTTGTGCTGTTAGTTTTCTCATGCAACTCTTCTCCAACTTCTTCATGTGAGTACTAATTTCTATGAACTTTCCTCTTAGCACTGCTTTCAGGGTGTCCCACAAGTTTGGGCAAGTTGTGTTTCATTCTCATTGAATTCTAGGAAATCTTTAATTTCTTTCTTTATTTTTTCCTTGACCTA
>NW_024431536.1:0-2914 GCF_017639785.1 Mesocricetus auratus
GGCCAAGGGATCTTTACAACTGGTAGGGACCCTTTATGATCAGCAATCAGGAAAGGAATGTTAACAGGAGTGGTGGACAGTTACCTCCCCTTCTCCGAGAGCAGGGGCTCAGCCACAAGACATGGCACTCCTGCTTTAATTACTTAAGTTTCCCTTTACCATCAGAAGTTCCCTTTCTCTGTATAGATTTGGGCCCCAGTTTTTTAAACATTTATTAATGTTCATTTTTGTTCCCTTAGCACTGGTTAACAAGTTCATTCCTTTATTGGAATTAGAGCCATTTCCTTGAGATTTTAGTATATATTGAAGATCAGCTGAGAAATTCAACCTCATGAACAGAAAAACTCCAGTCTTCAAATATTTATTGGAAGGCAACCATTGTTACACTATCAGGATCAACACCTAAGACATTCTAATAAATACCTTTTCACATATATGTAGTGATTCATTCTCCCAGTCTCATTGATGTAGACAACCATGAATATTCCAATTGTGGTTTTTATTTTTTTCAACTGCCCCTGAGGAAGATGTGCTGGCTAACAATAGTGTTTATAAACACATTTTTCCTTGATTCATTGTTCTCTAAGTATTCACCATTCCTTGAGAGATACTCTGTATTCCTATTCATTTGTCAACAGTTTGCTCTGAATTTCAGGAGTACAACTGCTAAAGCAATGGAGCCTTTATGAAGTTTTCTAATGAGAGAAAGTCCCATTATCTTGTTTGTGATCTAGTTCCTGAGTTTCTTTCATGGTTTGCTGAAGTGACTCTAGCAACTGGATAAAAAGCAAGTTCAGGTCACCTGACCTCAGTGAGGAGCCACATAACCAACCTTTCCTACTGTTTCCTGAAATTGCTCTTTAGTTGTTAATATTTCTCAGAAATTCACTACACTACACATAGTACAGAGGGCTGTAAAAGGTTGTTAGCTAGTCTGTGTTCAGAACAAAGAAGAGGGAGCATCTATGGAGATCAGGGAGAGAGTTGGGTCTGCTATTCCAGTCAGATGCAAATCCTATTGTAATGCATATGTCTTCTGATGTAGAAAATGTCTCTGCCTGGGGTGGAAGGCAGGATCAGGAATCCTGGTTCTGTGTCTCCTTTTGTTTGCGTGTTTGTTTTTAGAGGCAGGATTTCTCTGTTGCCTTGCTTGATGTCCCGCATGTAGCTTTTTTAGATCAGGCTAGTCTCAAACTCACAGAGATGCACCCTCCTCTTCCTCCCATGTGCTGGGATTGAAGGCGTGCACAACCAACACTTGGCCTGCTCTGTGTCTTTTTTTTTTTTGAAATTTTATGGGCAGTTTATTATGTTCAATGTTGAAAGCTACCAGAAGAATATTCTCCTGAAAAATATGTTTTTTCTTAGAAAAAAAACAAAAGGAAGATGCAAACCCTCTGAGCACAGCCACAGATGCTGTGGCAGTTAAGCCTCTCTGGAGTCAGGGACAGTCTGTCAGTCTGAGTCGCTCCCTAGGGCAACAGGATTGTAATCAGGGTCATCCTCAGCATCGTCCAGCTCCAAGTCATCCATTTCCTGGAACAGGGACTCGTCCACCTCCACGTTGTTACCAGCGTCCTCCAGTAACTGGATATCAGATGTGTCAAGATTATGATCTGATTCAAATAACTGCTTTCCACTTAGTTTATTCTTCCCTGCCTGCTCTTCTTCTTTCATCCATTTCTTTTTCATCTCCAGGAGCTCTGCATCAAACTTGGCCTTCCAACTCAAGAAATTCTCGATCGTAACAGGAGTGCCATGGAGCAGTTTCTTCTCTGCTTCTTCTGCTTCCTTTTTTTTTCTGTTTCTTCTCTTCCTCTCTACTGGTTTTTATCTGATCGACTATCTCATTTAACTTTTCCTGAACAGCTGTCACAAGAGTGAAGATCATTACCATGCCAAGATTCTACTCGGCCTGCGATGCCAGTAATTTCAAAATGTCAGAGACATCATTATCTTCTAGATTTTCCTGGGAGAATATTTCATAATGAAAGACCCCGGCCCAGCACAGGCGGCTGAGGCCTATGGAAAATTCCTTTCCCCCACAGCTCAGCCGAATAGTCATTTTTTTGATCAGAAGGGAGCTCAGCTCAAGGTCTTTACAGCTGAATAGTCACTACTATCTCTGTCCAGGCAGGACACAGGTGTCTGCTATCTGCATAGCGTCTGCATAGCCAGCCCAGCAAGATTGGGCAGGCACAGAGACCTATTGTTCCTCAGATAGGGCCAAGGCCGAGACTTGAGTTCTGAGAGAAACCTCAATAGCCCTCATTCTAAGCCCTGGCCTCATTTATATTGCCCAATCAGGGTCCTGTAACTAGGCTTCTTGCTTCTGTACTCCGCTTTTTGCTATAAAAGGACCCCTGAGTCCCCAGCTCGGTGCGCTCAGCCCCCCCCAAGACTGAGACGCCCGGGTACCCGTGTGTAAATAAAGCCTCTTGCTGTTGCATCCAAGCTTGTGGTCTCGTTGCTCCTTGGGTTCGGGTCTCCCTCCCGTGAAAGTCCCCCGCATGGGGTCTTTCAATAAAGGGGAGCTTCATCAGGGTATTTTTCACTATAAGTAAACTTCAGAGTAGTCTGCACAGTTTTGTCATTTTCTCCAGCCTCCGACGTCACGGTAATGGTGAAGCTGGGTGTGCTTTCTGATAACACTGTGAAGGAGTCGGGGTAGATGGACTCCAGAGCCTCCAACTCGTTGCGCTTCTCCTCGCTGTAATCTGTCATGGTGGCCCGCACGGCTGCCCGAGCATCAGCGCGACACCCTGGCGGCGGGCTGCAGCGGACACCGCGGCCGCCGGCTGCCAGGCTGGCGCACGCGCAGAGGCCGCACAGGAAGGCCTGGACCCGCGCCTGGCCCGGTCTGCAGAGAAACAGCCCGGCTCGCCCCCGTTCTGTGTCTTAATGCACAGCCTAA
>NW_024431537.1:0-4255 GCF_017639785.1 Mesocricetus auratus
GCAGAAGGGTCTTTGCCAAACTCTTTCTATGAGGCAATCAAGGGGATACAAATTGGGAAGGAAGAGGGCAAATTTTCACTGTTTGCAGACGATATGATAGTTTACATCAATGACCTAAAGAACTCTACCAGGGAACTCTTACAGCTGATGAACACCTTCAGCAAAGTGGCAGGTTACAAGATCAACTCAAGTAAATCAGTAGCCCTATTATATACAGATGATATATGGGCTGAAAAAGAAATCAGAGAAACATCACCCTTTACAATTGCCACAAACAACATAAAATACCTTGGGTTAACGCTATCCAAACAAGTGAAAGACCTGCATCACAAGAACTTTGAATCATTAAAGAAAGAAATTAAGAAGCCCTCAGAAAATGGAAACATCTCCCATGATCTTGGATAGGTAGGATCAATGTAGTAAAAATGGCAATCCTGCCAAAATCAATCTACAGATTCAATGCAATCCCCATTAAAATCCCAGCACAATTCTTCACAGACCTTGAAAGCAAAATAATCAATTTTGTATGGAAAAACAAAAGACCCATGATAGCCAAAAATATGCTGTTCATCAAGGCAACGTCCTGAGGCATCACCATCCCTGACCTCAAGCTCTATTATAGAGCTATACTCCTGAAAACAGCTTGGTATTCGCACAAAAATAAACATGTAGATCATTGGAATAGAATTGAAAACCCAGATATTAACCCACACTCATACGAATGTGCTGGCATAACTGGAGCCTGGTATTTAGAAGAATGCGGATCGATCCATGTATATCGGCATGCCCAAAACTTAAGTCCAAATGGATCAAGACCTCACCATTAATCCAGCCACTCTAAACATCTTAGAAGAGAAAGTGGGTGGTACCCTTAAACGAATTGATACAGGAGACAGCTTCCTGAATATAATACCACTAGCACAGACAGTGAGATCAACAATTAATAAATGGGACCTCCTGAAACTGAGAAGCTTCTGAAAATCAAAGGACACTGTCAGCAACACAAAAAGGCAGCCCATAGAATGGGAAAATATTCACTAATCCCACATCTGACAGACGGTTGATCTCCAAAATTTACAAAGAACTCAAGAAGCAAGTCTCCAAAACATCAAAGGACCCAATTAAAATGTGGGCTGCAGAAATAAATAGAGAGTTTTCTTTTTTTTTATGGTTTTTTTATTTTTTTATTTTTTTCCATAACAAGAAATGAAAACTTTTTAGAATTGAGTGAAAATGAAAACACAATACATCCAACTTATGGGACATATGAACACAGTTCTACAAGGCAATTTCACATCAATAAGTGTCTACATAAAAAATCGGATAGCTCTCACATTAGCAACTTAGTGGCACACCTAAATGTTCTAGAACAAAAAGAAAAAACTGGTATCCAAAGAGAGTAAATGGCAAGAAACAATAAACTCAGGAATGAAATCAATGAAATGCAAACAAACAAACAAAAGTAAGAAAAAAATCAATGAAGAGTTGACTATTTAAGAAAAATATGTAAGATGAACACTTAGCCAAATTAACAAAAAGAAAAAGACTATCCAAATGAACAAAAACAGAGGTGAAAATAGGAATATTAAAATAGGTACTTATGAAATCTAGAGAACCAAAAGAACTTGAAAACCAAAACAAAAGGATGAATTTACTGATATTTATGAGCTACCAAAGTTAAGTCAAGATCAAATAAACAATTTAAACAGACTCATAAATTTGAATGAAATAGAAGCAGTAATTAAAAGTCTACCAATCTTCAACAACAACAGCAAAAATCACCCAGGGACAGATGTATTCAGAGTGGAAATCTACCAGACCTTCAAAGAAGATCTAACATCAGTCCTCACATTATTCAGATTATTCACAAAATAGGAACTAAAGAAACATTTCCCAATTCTTTTTATGAGTCCACTATTACCCTATTACACTATTATACAAAGTTCCAACCAAAAAATTATAGAGCAATATCCCTTATGAACATAGATGCAAAATTCTTCCTTCCTTTCATTCCTTCCTTCCTTTCATTCCTTCCTTGCTTTAATTCCTTCCTTCCTTCCTTTCTTCTTTCTTTCTTCCTTCCTTCCTTCCTTCCTTCCTTCCTTCCTTCCTTCCTTTCTTTCTTTCTTTTTTTATTAATATTTTTTTATTTTCCTTTTTAAAATTTAGATAAGAAACAAGGTTGCTTCACAAGTCAGTACGAGGTCCCTCTCCCTTTCCCTCCCCTCCTCCCGTGCCCTCCCCCCATCCCCCCCGTTATCCCCTCATTCCCCCAGGGAGGGTGAGGCCCTCCATGCGGGTGTCCATAGTCTGTCATTTCATATAGGGCAGGGCCTAGACCCTTCCCCAAGAGTTCAGGGTGAGAGTGCACCTCACATTGTTCAATGGGAGTCCAAAGTCCGTGTGTATACTTGGGATGGGTACTGATCTGCTGTCCAAGGCTCAATAGATTACCTAGGCCTCCTCACTGACACCCAGATTCAGGGGGTCTTGATCAGTCCCATGCTGGATTCCCAGGCTGATGCCTGGGATTCAAGAGTTAACCTTTGTCTGGTCAGCTGTTTCTGGGGGTTCAACCAGCCCAGTCTTAATCCCTTTGATCATCAGTCCTCCCTCTCTGATACTGGCTTTCTTGAGTTCAGCTCAGTACTTAACCAGCCAGTAAATGAAGTTTCTGTTTCCCAGACTCTCTGGCAATAGGATTGTAGGCTGGCACTCCCCAGATCTATGTCTAAAATCCATATATGAGAGAGTACATGCCATGTTTCTCTTTTTGTGACTGGGTTACCTCACTCAGGATGGTTTCTTCTAGTGTCATCCATTTGCCTGCGAATCTCATGATTCCATTATTTTTTTCTGCTGAATAGTACTCCATTGTGTAGATGTACCACATTTTCTCTATCCATTCTTCGGGTGAGGGACATCTAGGTTGCTTCCAAGTTCTGGCTATTACAAATAAAGCTGCTATGAACATAGTGGAACAGACATCTTTGTTATATGAATGGGCATCTTTTGGATATATGCCTAAGAGTGCAGTTGCTGGGTCTTGTGGTAGGTTTATTCCCATTTTTCTGAGGAATCTCCATACTGCTTTCCAAAGTGGCTGAACCAGTTGGCACTCCCACCAGCAATGGAGGAGTGTCCCCCTTTCACCACATCCTCTCCAGCATAAATTGTCATTGGTGTTTTTGATTTTAGCCATTCTGACAGGAGTGAGATGGTATCTCAGAGTTGCTTTGATTTGCATTTCCCGGATGGCTAAGGATGTTGAGCACTTTCTCAAGTGCCTCTCAGCCATTTTAGACTCCTCTATTGAAAACTCTCTATTTAGTTCTGCAGCCCACTTCTTAATTGGGTCCTTTGCTGTTTTGGAGACTTGCTTCTTGAGTTCTTTGTAAATTTTGGAGATCAACCCTCTGTCAGATGTGGGATTAGTGAATATTTTTTCCCATTCTGTGGGCTGCCTTTTTGTCTTGCTGACTGTGTCCTTTGCCTTACAGAAGCTTCTCAGTTTCAGTAGGTCCCATTTATTAATTGTTGATCTCACTGTCTGTGCTACTGGTGTTATGTTCAGGAAGCTGTCTCCTGTACCAATTCTTTCAAGGGTACCACCCACTTTCTCTTCTAAGAGGTTCAGTGTGGCTGGATTTATGTTGAGGTCTTTGATCCATTTGGACTTAAGTTTTGTGCATGGCGATAAACATGGATCGATCCGCATTTTTCTACATGCCAGTCTCCAATTATGCCAGCACCATTTGTTGAAGATGCTTTCTTTATTCCATTGTATATTTTTAGCTTCTTTGTCAAAGATCAGATGTTCGTACGTGTGTGGGTTAATACCCGGATTTTCAATTCGATTCCATTGGTCTGCCTGTCTATTTTTGTGCCAATACCAAACTGTTTTCAGGACTATAGCTCTATAATAGAGCTTGAGGTCAGGGATAGTGATGCCTCCGGACGTTGCCTTGTTGAACAGGGTTGTTTTGGCTATCCTGGGTCTTTTGTTTTTCCATACAAAATTGATTATTGTTCTTTCAAGGTCTGTGAAGAATTGTGCTGGGATTTTAATGGGGATAGCATTGAATATGTAGATTGCTTTTGGCAGGATTGCCATTTTTACTATATTGATCCTACCTATCCAAGAGCATGGGAGATCTTTCCATTTTCTGAGGGCTTCTTTAATTTCTTTCTTTAAAGATTCAAAGTTCTTACGATACAGGTCTTTCACTTGTTTGGTTAGCGTTACCCCAAGGTA
>NW_024431538.1:0-3368 GCF_017639785.1 Mesocricetus auratus
ATCCTTTTTTTTTAAATCATTTTTTATTTTAATTTTAAATAGCTTGTTTTACATGTCAATCCCAGTTCCCTCTCCCTCCCTCCTCCCGCACTCCCCTTCCACCCTCCCTCCCACCCTATTGCCAAATCCTTCCACATAGGGGATGTCTAGAGTCTATCATTTCACTCTTGGTAGGGTCAAGGCACTCCCCTAAGAGTCCAGGCTGAGAGAGCATCTCTCTTTGTGCTATAGGCACATGAAGACAGATTGTATACCAGGGATAGACACTGATCCACAGCTCAGAGCCCCATAGGTTGTCCAGGCCTTCTCACTGACACTCACATTTGGGGGGGTCCAGATCAGTCCCATTCTGGCCTCCCCACTGTCGGTCTGGGGTCCAAGAGCACTCCCCTCTTCAGATCAGCTGTCTCTGCTGGTTTTGCCAGCCCATTCTTTGCCAATTTGCTCATCACTCCTCTTTCTCTGTCACTGGGTTCCTTGGGTTCAGTTCATTGCTTAGTTGTGTGTTTGCCTCTGCTTCCATCAGTCCCAGGATGAAGGCTCCCGGATAGTTATAGACATCAAGTTCATTATCAGGAATGGGCATTCGAGGTGGTCCTTCCACTATTGCTTAGCTTGCCAATTGATGTTATACCTTTAGATCATTCGAGGTCACTCTGGTGCCTGATCTATCTTCGATCCTATGATTCCCTCTTCCCCCTAATTTACCCCCACCCCCCTCAACTTCCTGTTCCCCCATGACCAACTCCCTTCCTCTTTACCCCCTCTATTCTTCCCAGGTCCCACTAACCCCGCCTCGCCCTGTTCCCCATCCATTCAGAGGATCTTGTCTCCATCCTATTCTCTTGGGTACTATGCATATATGCATATCTTTTAGGTTCTTTCCTGTTTCCCAGACTCTCTATCTGTGGAAGTGCAGACTGGCACTATCCTGATGCATATTTAAAATCCATATATGAGTGAGTACATACCATGTTTGTCTTTTTGCGACTGGGTTACCTCACTCAGGATGGTTTCTTCCAGTGCTATCCATTTCCCTGCGAATTTTCAAGATTCCATTGTTTTTTTCTGCTGAGTAATACTCCATTGTGTAAATGTACCACATTTTCTCTATCCACTCTTCAGTTGAGGGGCATCTAGGTTGCTTCCAGGTTCTGGCTATTACAAACAATGCTGCTATGAACATAGTGGAGCAGATGCCCTTGTTGTATGGACCTGCCTCATTTGGATAAATGCCTAAGAGTGGAATTGCTGGGTCTAGTGGTAGATTAATTCCCATTTTCCTGAGGAATCTCCATACTGATTTCCAAAGAGGCTGTATGAGTCAGCATTCCCACCAGCAGTGGAGGAGTGTTCCTCTCTCTCCACATCCTCTCCAGCATAAATTGTCTTCGGTGTTTTTGATTCTAGCCATTCTGGCAGGAGTAAAATGGTATCTCAGAGTTGTTTTGATTTGCATTTCCCTGATGGCTAAGGATGTTGAGCACTTTCTTAAGTGTCTCTTGGCCATTTTAGCCTCCTCTACTGAGAATTCTCTATTTATCTCTGTACCCCACCTTTCAAGTGGATCCTTTGGTGTTTTGGAGACTTGTTTCTTGAGTTCTTTGTAAATTTTGGAGATTAGCCCTCTGTCAGATGTAGGGTTAGTGAATATCTTTTCCCATTCTGTGGCCTGCCTTTTTGTCTTTTTGATTGTGTCCTTTGCCTTACAGAAGCTTTTTAGTTTCAGAAGGTCCCATTTGTTAATTGTTGATCTCAGTGCCTGTGCCACTGGTGTTATGTTTAGGAAGTGGTCTCCTGTACCAACTCGTTGAAGAGTATCTCCCACTTTCTCTTCTAAAAATTTCAGTGTGGCTGGATGTATGTTGAGATCTTTGATCCATTTGGACTTAAGTTTTGTACAAGGCGAAAAAACATGGATCTATCTGCAGTCTTCTGCATACCATTACCCAGTTATGCCAGCACCATTTGTTGAAGATGCTTTCTTTTTTCCACTGTACAGTTTTAGTTTTTTGTCAAAAATCAGGTGTTCATAGGTGTGTGGGTTAAAATTAGGGCTTTCGATTCGGTTCCATTGTTCTACCTGCCTATTTTTGTGCCAATACCAAGCTGTTTTCAGGACTATAGCTCTATAATAGAGCTTGAAGTCAGGCATGGTGATGCCTCCTGAAGTTCCTTTATTGTATAGGGATGTTTTGGCTATCCTGGGCCTTTTGTTGTTCCATATAAAGTTGACTAATGTTCTTTCCAGGTCCTTGAAGAATTGTGATGGAATTTTGATAGGGATTGCATTGAATCTATAGACTGCTTTTGGCAAGATTGCCATTTTTATTATGTTGATCCTACCAATCCAAGAGCATGGGAGATCTTTCCATTTTCTGGTATCTTCTTTGATTTCTTTCTTCAAAGACACAAAGTTCTTGATATACAGGTCTTTTACTTCCTTGGTTAACATTATCCCCAGATATTTGATGCTGTTTTTGGCTATTGTAAAAGGTGATGTTTCTCTGATTTCTTTCTCAGTCACTTCATCATCTGTATATAATAGGGCCACTGATTTTTTTGAGTTTACCTTGTATCCTGCCACATTGCTGAAGGTGTTTATCAGCACTAGGAGTAACCTTGCGGAGTTTTTTGGGTCACTTATGTAAACTATCATATCATCTGCAAATAATGAAAGTTTGACTTCTTCTTTTCCTATTTGTATCCCCTTTATCTCCTTTTGTTGTCTTATTGCTGCAGCTAGAACTTCAAGTACAATATTGAAGAGATATGGAGAGAGTGGACAGCCTTGTCTTGTTCCTGATTTTAGAGAAATTGCTTTGAGTTTCTCTCCATTTAGTTTGATGTTAGCTGTTGGTTTACTGTATATTGCTTTTATTATATTCAGGTACGTTCCTGTTATCCCTGATCTCTCTAGGACCTTTATCATGAAAGGGTGCTGGATTTTGTCAAAGGATTTTTCAGCATCTAGTGAGATGATCATGTGGTTTTTCTTTCGCAGATTGTTAATATGGTGGATTACATTGATAGATTTTCTAATGTTGAACCATCCCTGCATTCCTGGAATGAAGCCTACTTGATCCTATTCTTATAAGATCCAGGGGAGCTGTGTGTGTTTTTCCACAGGAGGAAGAAAACCCCCTGTGGATCCCTGAAAGACTCACTCGAAGAGCTCCTTCACAACTCCAGAATAAGAAGGATGGAGGACAAGTGGGTGATGAAGACTCTCCTACTCGGGATGATGGTTCCTAGTATGATGGGAGAGTTACGGTGGGCCATCATGTCTACCTTCCCCCTACCGATGCCAGTGATGCATAATGCCCAGGAGTTCCCTAGATTTTTCACAACTAATAGAGAGTTGGGGC
>NW_024431539.1:0-7853 GCF_017639785.1 Mesocricetus auratus
TGTGAGGAGCCGCCCTCGCTATCGCTATTGCCGTTAGAAGATGGCGCTGACATCTGCTGTCAGTTGGAGTTAACCGTTAGAAGATGGCGCTGACATCTGCTGTCAGTTGGAGTTAACCGTTTAAGCTGTGCCTCTCCCGTGGCGTCATCTGGGGTGATGTGCAAACCACCAATCCCGGCTCTACACGTCTCACTCGGAGCTCCTAGGCTTATATAAGGGGCTGGGTTTCTTAGCTTGGGGTCTCCCTCTAAGAAGCTGATCATCTATCTCTCAAGATGCATTAAAGCTTTACTGCAGAAGGATCCGAGTGTTCTGCGTCGTTCTTGCTGGCGAGACGGTAGCGCGGGACATCTGGTGCCGAAACCCGGGAACTCTTCAACATCGCCGGCGCCGCGGGAGACCCCTCGGAAGACGGGGCGGATTCAGAACTGCAGGGACGTAAGTTCAGAGAGGTATGCTTTATCCTGAACACCCCCTTTCTCGACTTTGGCCTTAGTTTGTCATCACCGTGGGACGGGTCAGTGGAGGCTTTGGTGCTAGTCCTGTTTGTCCTTCTCCTTCATCGTGGCTGGTGCTGACAGAACGGTGCTGTCAGTCTGGTGCTGTCAGTCTGGTGCTGTCAGTCTGGTGCTGTCAGTCTGGTGCTGTCAGTCTGGTAACGGAGTTGAGCGCCGTTTTTAGATAAGCCGCTAGCGCGATGGGGTTGTCACAGTCAGTGGTTACTGCCCTACAGACTGTGCTAAAACAAAGAGATCTTAAAATTGCACCACGAACACTTCAAAATTTTGTGAAGGAGGTAGATAGAGTGGCACCATGGTATGCTTGTTCCGGGTCCCTCACTGTGGCCTCATGGAACAAGCTAGGTAAAGAACTAGACAGGAAGCATGCAGAAGGAGATCTCCACTTAGGTACCAAAGCCATTTGGAAGCTAGTTAAAAACTGCTTGGAGGATGAGGCCTGTCACCCTGCTATAATAGAAAGTCAGGGAACCTTAGAGGAAGTTCAGGATAGCATGTCAGAAACTGAACGGAGTGAGAGAATGGGAGCTCGCAAAAGGAAAGACATGTCTAAGAAAAAAGGCCCTCCCAAGAAGTTAAGAAAGGGGAGAGAAAGAAGGGAGTGATCATTCACCCCCTAACAAATCTAAGAAAAAGAAAAAGCCAGAATCTAGTCTATACCCTACAGTAGAGCTAGAAGCCTTGGAGCTAGATAATTCTGATTCTGACACTCTGTATTCTAGCGAAGAAGGTGGTCTAGAGGAGGAGGTGGCACGGTATGAGGAAGAAAGATATCACCCTGATAGACACCGGCCACTGAAAACAAAAATGAATGTGAGGCCACCACCTATAAATCCGGCGGGCTCACGCCCCTCAGCGCCTCCGCAGTATGAGCTTCGGCTGAATACTGGTACTGACTCCTTTTTACCTTTAGAGGAACGGAGAAAAATACAAGTAGCTTTTCCAGTATTCGAGAATGCGGAAGGCGGAAGAGTACATACCCCTGTAGATTACAATCAAATCAAAGAATTGGCCGAATCCGTTCGTAATTATGGGGTCAATGCTAACTTTACCACATTACAGGTGGAAAGGCTTGCTAATTTTGCCATGACTCCCACTGACTGGCAGACGACAGTGAAAGCAGTGCTTCCCAACATGGGACAATACATGGAATGGAAGGCTCTCTGGTATGATGCAGCCCAGGCACAAGCTAGAGTTAATGCCACGGCTGAAGATGAGAATCAGAGGCAGTGGACATTTGAAATGCTGACAGGTCAGGGTCAACATGCCCTTAATCAAACCAACTACATCTGGGGTGTCTATGGTCAGGTGTCGGCCGCCGCTATTAAAGCATGGAAGGCCCTCACAAAAGGGGAGAGTCCAGTGGACACCTTACAAAGATTGTCCAAGGACCCCAAGAGCCATTTTCAGACTTTGTGGCCAGAATGACAGAGGCCGCCAGTCGCATCTTTGGTGATTCAGAACAAGCTATGCCCCTGATTGAGCAACTTGTCTATGAACAAGCAACCCAGGAATGTCGAGCGGCTATCGCCCTCGCAAAAGCAAAGGTTTACAAGATTGGCTCAGAGTGTGCAGGGAGCTGGGGGACCCCTAACCAATGCAGGACTAGCTGCCGCCATTTTACAAACGCACAGGTATAGAGATTTATCTAGTCGAAAAGCTTGTTTTAATTGTGGGAGAATGGGGCACCTTAAGAAAGATTGTCAAGCCCCTGAAAGAACAAGAGAATCGAAGCTTTGCCATCGTTGTGGTAAAGGTTATCATAGGGCTAGCGAATGCAGGTCAGTCCGGGATGTAAAAGGGAGGCTTCTGCCCCCTATTGAAGAACCCAAGGTACCCCAATCAAAAAACGGGTCACGGGGCCCATGGTCCCAGGGCCCTCAGAAATATGGGAACCAATTTCAGAAAAGCAATCAAGAGGAAGTAGAGGCTTCCGAGGAACCCCCGGAATGGACTTGCGTGCCGCCTCCGACTTCTTACTCATGCCCCAAATGAATGTTCAACCGGTCCCAGTCCATTCCCCTGGACCTTTGCCCCCTGCCACCATTGGGCTTATTCTGGGCCGTGGCTCCTTAACTTTACAGGGACTCATTATATATCCTGGAATTGTTGACCCGTATCATAAAGAGGAGATTCAAGTTCTCTGTTCTAGCCCTCGGGGTGTATTTTCTATAAAGCAGGGAGATAGAATTGCACAACTGGTGTTGCTGCCCTCCCTCGGGGATGGAGAAACCTACACTTTACAAAAAAGGGCTATGGGATCTTCTGGAAGTGATTCAGCCTATCTGGCTATACCCCTAAATGAGAGACCTACAATAAAATTGTTAATTAATGGAAAAGAATTTGAAGGGATAATGGATACGGGAGCAGACAAAAGCATTATTTCACTCCATTGGTGGCCGAAGTCTTGGCCCACTGTTGTTTCATCTCATTCTCTACAAGGTCTTGGATACCAGTCCTCTCCTGCCATCAGTGCCTCAGCCTTAACCTGGCGGAATGCTGAGGGCAAACAGGGATGTTTTACCCCCTATGTGTTGCCACTCCCTGTAAATTTATGGGGACGGGATGTGTTACAAGCCATGGGCATGACCCTAACTAATGAATACTCCCCCCAGGCATCAGCCATTATGGCAAAGATGGGGTATACAAACGGTAGAGGCTTGGGTAGGCAAGAACAAGGCAGAATAAAACCCATTACGCAACACGGAAATCGGGGTAGAAAAGGACTGGGTTTTATTTAGGGGCCGTTGAGGCTTCACGACCCATACCATGGAAAACAGAGGAGCCGTTATGGGTCTCTCAATGGCCTCTATCCTCTGAAAAATTAGAGGCTGTCACAAGATTAGTGCAAGAACAGGAACGGCTGGGGCATCTAGAGCCTTCTACCTCCCCATGGAATACACCAATTTTTGTTATTAAGAAGAAATCTGGGAAGTGGAGATTACTCCATGACCTGCGGGCCATTAACAATCAGATGCATCTTTTTGGCCCTGTTCAAAGAGGCCTTCCTTTGCTTTCTGCACTTCCTCAAGATTGGAAGCTTATTATTATAGATATTAAGGATTGTTTCTTCTCTATTCCACTTTACCCACGGGATAGACCAAGGTTTGCCTTCACTATCCCTTCTCTTAATCATATGGAACCAGACAAGAGATTTCAGTGGAAGGTACTGCCGCAAGGCATGGCCAATAGCCCAACAATATGTCAGCTGTATGTGCAGGAGGCTTTGGAGCCAATTAGGAAGCAATTTACATCTTTAATCGTTATCCATTATATGGACGATATTCTTATTTGTCACAAAGAGTTAGATGTTTTACAAAGGCTTTCCCCATGCTGGTGGCTGAATTAAAACAGTGGGGATTAGAGATTGCCTCAGAAAAGGTTCAAATTGCAGATACAGGCCTCTTTTTGGGCTCAATGATTACTCCCAAAAATATAGTTCCTCAGAAAATAGAAATTCGCAAAGACCACTTACAAACATTAAATGATTTTCAGAAACTTCTGGGAGATATAAATTGGTTGAGGCCCTTTTTAAAAATTCCATCTGCTGATCTAAAACCCCTCTTCGATCTCCTGGAGGGTGAGCCTCATATCTCCTCACCCAGAAAATTTACCCCTGCCGCCCACCGAGCCTTACAGATGGTGGAAGAGGCCTTACAGGAAGCACAATTACAACGTATTGAGGAGTCACTACCTTTTAATCTGTGTGTTTTTAAGACAGCTCAATTGCCAACTGCAGTCCTGTGGCAACATGGACCATTACTTTGGATTCATCCAAATGCTTCCCCTGCTAAGATTATTGACTGGTACCCTGATGCTGTTGCACAGCTCGCGCTTCGCGGAATAAAAGCAGCTGTTACACATTTTGGCAGGGATCCTGATTCCTTGATTGTGCCTTATACTGCTGCACAAGTTCAGACCTTGGCAGCCACATCTAGTGATTGGGCAGTTTTAGTTACTTCCTTTTCAGGACAAATTGATAATCATTTTCCAAAGCATCCAATTTTACAGTTTGCCCTAAACCAGGCTATAGTGTTTCCACAAGTGACAGCTAAAGACCCACTCCCAGATGGGACTGTGGTGTACACTGATGGATCAAAAACTGGTATGGGAGCTTATGTGGTCAAGGATAGGGTTATATCTAAACAATATAATGAAACTTCACCTCAAGTTGTAGAATGTCTGATAGTACTGGAGGTTCTTGAGGCTTTTCCAGGACCCCTCAATATTGTATCAGATTCCTCTTATGTGGTTAATGCAGTTAATCTCCTTGAGATAGCTGGAATAATAAGATCCTCCAGCAGAGTTGCTAACATCTTTCAAAAGATACAAGCTGCCTTGTTAAATAGGAGATTTCCTGTTTTCATTACCCATGTCCGAGCACATTCTGGACTCCCAGGTCCCATGTCCTTAGGGAATGACTTAGCGGACAAGGCTACAAAGCTGGTGGCCGCTGCCTTGTCTACCCATGCACAAGCAGCAAAAGAATTCCATAAGCGCTTTCATGTGACGGCTGAGACCTTGCGCCGTCGTTTTGCTCTATCCAGGAAAGAGGCTAGGGAAATTGTTACTCAATGCCAGAATTGCTGCGAATTCTTACCTACTCCCCACATGGGAATAAACCCACGTGGCATTAGACCATTGCAGATGTGGCAGATGGATGTTACTCATATTCCCTCTTTTGGAAGGCTTCAATATGTTCATGTTTCTGTTGACACCTGTTCTGGCGTAATGTTCGCCACACCCCTAACAGGGGAAAAGGCCTCATATGTGATTCAACATTGCCTTGAGGCCTGGAGTGCTTGGGGAAAACCCAGAATTTTAAAAACAGACAATGGACCAGCATATACCTCTCAAAAATTCCGACAGTTTTGTCGGCAAATGGATGTTACCCATCTAACTGGCCTACCTTATAACCCTCAAGGACAGGGCATTGTGGAACGTGCCCATCGTACACTCAAATCATATCTGATTAAACAAAAGGGGAGTATTGAGGATGTTCTACCCTCGGTACCAAGAGTTGCTGTATCCATGGCACTTTTTACCCTTAATTTCTTGAACTCTGATGCCCAAGGCCACACTGCGGCCGATCGCCACAGTTTAGAGCCTGATAGGCCAAAAGAAATGGTAAAATGGAAAGATGTCTTGACTGATCTCTGGAAAGGCCCGGATCCTATTCTTATAAGATCCAGGGGAGCTGTGTGTGTTTTTCCACAGGAGGAAGAAAACCCCCTGTGGATCCCTGAAAGACTCACTCGAAGAGCTCCTTCACAACTCCAGAATAAGAAGGATGGAGGCCAAGTGGGTGATGAAGACTCTCCTACTCGGGATGATGGTTCCTAGTATGATGGGAGAGTTACGGTGGGCCATCATGTCTACCTTCCCCCTACCGATGCCAGTGATGCAGAATGCCCAGGTGTTCCCTAGATTTTTCACAACTAATAGAGAGTTGGGGCTTGCCTTTTGCCTTTAGATCCTCAGATACAGAGTTTTCAGGATGAGAGAACCTTGTCATTGGTAGGAAGCTTGTGCTTTACTGTGATTTCTTCATTAAAGGATAATTTTATTCATATGGATCCAGAAAGATCTAATGCTAATCCTTTTGAATTAATGGAAGCTGTACTGATCTTTCTCCTATGATAGTGAGAAGGGACAGATTACTTTTGATTGGAAAGGGGCATTAGGCAACAGTCTGAGTGAGGGACAGAGCTATGGATCATCTGATTGGTCCTCCTCCAATGTTAAGTATACCCCTTTTAAGAGAACTAATTATTCAGCTGCCCTTTATTTGGGTTGTGAGTAATGATACCTTAGGTAAGAATCAGAAAGAAATAAATTGCTCTGCTTAGAATTGTTTTTATGCATTATGCTGGGATGCTATTAAGCACCCTTTTGCTTTGGTAATGCGCATGCCTCGATTTGTTCCAGTTCCTGTTGAGACGCCAAGTAATTTGAGTTTGTTTAGGGAAAAGCGAGATTTTTGGGATCTCTGCTATTATTGTGGGCCTGATAGCCACCGCCGCGGTTACTGCTTCGGTTACCGCCTCGGCCCTTGCACTTTCTGCCACTGTGCAGACAACTCAAACCATTAATGAACTATAGGCCACTGTGACCATGGTCCTAGATAAACAGGCCACTGCCAATTCTCAGATACAAGGAGGCCTGATGTTGGTAAACCAACAGATTAATTTGGTTCAGGAACAATTGGATATATTGTGGCAGATGGCCCAATTGGGATGTGAACAAAAGTTGCCTGGCCTTTGTGTCACTTCAGTACAATATGAGAATTTTACAAGAGCAGCTAACCTGTCACAAGCTCTGTCTCAACATTTATTACAGAATTGGACTTTTGAGTTTGAGCAGACACTCCGTGAGTTGAGAATGGCGATCCTGCAAGTGAATTCGACGCATCTGGATCTTTCTCTGATGGAAGGCCTCTCCTCCTGGATTTCATCTGCATTTTCTTATTTTAAGGAATGGGTGGGGGTAGGATCATTTAGCCTAGTTCTCTGCTGTGGAATAGTGTTGATGCTTTGGATGGTGTGTAAGCTCAGAGCCCAAACAAAAGAGACAAAGTGGTGGTGGCACAAGCACTTGCTGCCTTAGAACACGGAGCCTCCCCTGACATTTGGTTAACCATGTTAAAGCAATAGGTCGCTGGCCTCCCAGCTCTTGCACCCCACGAGGCTAGTCTCATTGCACGGGATAGAGTGGGTAGGCTTCAGCAGCCCAAGGAGTTGCAAGGCTAAGCACTGCACAGGAGAGGTCTGCGGTATAACGACTTTCTCCTGGGAGATAAGTCATCTTGCATGAAGGTTCTATGTCATGATCTCCTTCCCCCAGAAAAACGACATCGGACTGGTCAGGGCTCTCTCTGGGGATAAGACCCTGGAGAGGAGCTTTGTACATGTTCCGAATTTGCACATGGGGATTTGACCTCTATCTCCACTCCAAAGTTGTGGGTGTCCTATTGCTTCAAAAATAAATGAATAGGGGGAGATGTGAGGAGCCGCCCTCGCTATCGCTATTGCCGTTAGAAGATGGCGCTGACATCTGCTGTCAGTTGGAGTTAACCGTTAGAAGATGGCGCTGACATCTGCTGTCAGTTGGAGTTAA
Source organism: Mesocricetus auratus (assembly GCF_017639785.1). Classification (NCBI taxonomy): domain Eukaryota; kingdom Metazoa; phylum Chordata; class Mammalia; order Rodentia; family Cricetidae; genus Mesocricetus; species Mesocricetus auratus. Next base: position 7,635 of record NW_024431539.1, read on the forward strand.
CCGTTTAAGCTGTGCCTCTCCCGTGGCGTCATCTGGGGTGATGTGCAAACCACCAATCCCGGCTCTACACGTCTCACTCGGAGCTCCTAGGCTTATATAAGGGGCTGGGTTTCTTAGCTTGGGGTCTCCCTCTAAGAAGCTGATCATCTATCTCTCAAGATGCATTAAAGCTTTACTGCAGAAGGATCCGAGTGTTCTGCGTCGTTCTTGCTGGCGAGA
>NW_024431540.1:0-3517 GCF_017639785.1 Mesocricetus auratus
CTAATCACCAAATGAATACGGAGCTCTTTCTGCACCCACTAGAAGATGAGATAGGAAAGAGAATATCTTAAGGCCAACAAATCCCTAACACAGAGCATCCAGGAAATATGGGACACCATGAAAAGACCAAACCTAAGAATAATAGGTATAGAAGAAGGTATAAGAAGCTTACAGAATACCAAATAGAGTGGATTACAAGAAAAGTCTCCTTGCCACATAATAATCAAGATGCCAAATATTCAGAATAAAGAAAGACTATTAAGAGCACCTAAGGAAAACAGCCAAGTAACATATAATGCAAACCTAACAGAATTATACCTGACTTCTCCATGGAAACTCTGAAAGCCAGAAGGTCCTGGATAGATATTCTACAAACACTAAAAGACCATAGATGCCAGCCCAGACTACTATACTTGGCAAAGCTCTCAATCACTATAGATGGAGAAACCAAGATATCCCATGACCAAAATAGTTTCAAGCAATACATATCCACTAACCCAGCTCTACAGAAAGTTCTGGAAGGAAAACTCCAACCAACTCATGGAAATTAAGTACAACTAGAAAAATGTAGGAATTATATAATCCTACTTTACCAACAGTCAAAAGAAAAAAGGGGTGGAATTCCACACATAATTCAACACGAACAATCATTCCAAATCAAAGGTAATTAGTAAACAATGGTCATTAATATTCCTCAACAGTAATGGCATTAACTCCATAATAAGACACAGGCTAACAGAATGGATTTGAAGACATAACCCATTCTTCTGCTACAAACTAGAAACACACCTCACCCTCAAAACAGATGTTACCTAAGAGTTAAAGGTGGGTAAAAGAGTTTCCAATCAAATGGAACCAAAAAAACAAGCAGAGGTAGCAATCCTAATATCTAACAAATTAGACTTTAAAATAAAATCAATCAAAAGAGATGAAGGAGGTCATTACATACTCATCACAGAAGAAATGCACCATGATGAAATTTCAATTCTGAACATCTATACCCCAAATACAAGGGCATCCACGTACGTAAAGGAAACAATACTAAAATTTGAATCACATATAAAGCCCCACAAACTTATAATGTGAGATTTCAACACCCCACTCTCACCACTAGACAGTAATAGTAGGCAGAAACTAAACAAAGAAGCAAAAGGACTAATAGAAGTAATGACCCATTTGGGATTAACAAACATCTATAAAAAATTCCATCCACATTAAAAAAAATACCTTCTTCTCACCACCACATGGAACCTTCTCAAAAATCGACCAAATACTTGGCAACATATCAATCCTCAGCAACTACAAAAAAATTGGAATAACTCCATGCATCCTATCAGAGCACCATGCTTTAAAATTAGAATTCAACAACAACACAAATTGCAGAAAACCTACAAATTCATGGAAATTGAATAATGCACAACTGCACCATTCCTGGGTCAAAGAAGAAATAAAAAAAGAAATTAAAGACTTCCTAGAATTCAATGAGAAGAAACAACATACAGAAACCTATGGGACACTATGAAAGCAGTGCTACAAGGGAAGTTCATAGCACTAAGTGCCCACATAAACAAACTGGAGAGTAGTTAAACTAGAGAATTAACAGCACAACTGAAAGCTCTAGAACACAAAGAAGCAAAGCCTCCAGGAGGAATAGATGCCAGGAAACAATCAAAGTGAGTGCTGAAATCAACAAAGTAGAAACTAGGAAAACAATACAAAGAATCAATGCAAGGAAGAGTTGGTTCTTTGAGAAAATCAACAAGATAGACGAACCTTTGTCCAAACTTACCAAACAGCCAAATGTGAACATGCAAATTAACAAAATCAGAAATGAAAAGGGAGACATAAACACAGACACTGAGAATTCCAGAGAACCATTATGTCATACTTGGGAAACCTATATTGCACAAAATTTGAAAATTTAAAGGAAATGGACGACTTCCTGGATTGCTATCACTAGCCAAAATTAAATCATAAACAGATAAGCAATTTAAATAGACCTATAACACCTATGGAAATAGAAGCAGTCATCAAAAGTCTCCCAACCAAAAAAAGCCCAGGTCCAGATGGCCTCAGGAAAGAATTCTCCCAGAAATTCTAAGAACAGATTATACCAATTCTTCTCAAAGTATTCCACTCAAAAGAAGCAGAAGGGTCTTTGCAAAACTCTTTCTATGAGGCTTCAATAACCTTGGTTCCCAAGCCACACAATGACACAACTAAGAAAGAGAACTTCAGAACAATATCCCTCATGAACATTGATGCAAAATTACTCAATAAAATATTTGCAAATCAGATCCAAGAACACATCAAACAATCATTTTCCATGATTGAGTAGCTTTCATCCCAGGGATGCAGGGATGGTTCAACATACAAAAATCCATCAGTGTAATTCACCATATTAACAAGCTGAGAAACAAAAATCACATGATCATCTCACTAGATGCAACAAAAGCAGTTGACACAACCCAACACCCCTTCATGATAAAGGTCTTGGAGAGATCTGGGATAACAGGAAAATACCTAACATAATAAAAGCTATATACAGCAAGACAACAACCAACATCAAACTAAATGGATAGAAACACATGCAAATCCAATAAAATCAGGAACAAGACAAGGCTGTCCACTCTCTCCATACCTTTTCAATATTGTACTTAAAGTTCTACCTAGAGCCATATGACAATAAAAGCAGATCAAGGAGATACAAATTGGAAAGGAAGAGGTCATACTTTCACTACTTGCAGATGATATGATAGTTTACATAAATGACCCAAAGAACTCTACCAGGGAACTCTTGCAGCTGATTAACAACTTCAGCAATGTGTCAGTCTACAAGATCAACTCAAGCCCTACTATATACAGACAATAAAAGGGCTGAGAATGAAATCAGAGAAACATCACCCTTTACAATTGCCACAAACATCATAAAATACCTTGGAGTGTAACGCTAACCAAGCAAGTGAAAGATCTGTATTGCAAGAACTTTGAGTCTTTAAAGAAAGAAATTAAAGAAGGCACCAGAAGGTGGAAAGATCTCCCATGCTCTTGGCTAGGTAGGATAAATGCAGTCAAAATGGCAATCCTGCCAAAAGCAATCTACAGATTCAATGCAATCCCCATTAAACTCCCAGCACAATTCTTCACAGACCTTGAAAGAACAATAATCAATTTTGTATGGAAAAGCAAAAGACCCAGGATTGGCAAAACAACCTTACTCAATCAAAGCAATATCTGGAGGCATCATCATCCCCGACCTCAGACTCGATTATAGAGCTATAGTCCTGACAACAGTTTGGTATTGGCACAAAAATAGACAGGTAGACCAATGGAATCTAATTGAACACCCTGACACTAACCTATACACATATGAACATCTGATCCTCAACAAGGAAGCTAAAAATATACAATTGAAGAAAGAATGTATCTCTAACAAATGGTGCTGGCATAACTGGATGCTAGCAAGAAGAAGAATGCAGATAGATCCATGTCTATTGCGATGCACACAATGTAAGTC
>NW_024431541.1:0-6752 GCF_017639785.1 Mesocricetus auratus
AGTTTAAAAAGTTCCAAACTGGTAAACAGGCTGGCTTCCAGGCCTGTGTTCCAATGCCTGCAGATTGCCTGGGAACTGCACAGAGCTCACATTCCCGGCGGGAGCCAAGCACCCCAGACACCAGATCTTCTCTAACACCAATGAGACCAGGAAACGAGAGGAGGCTGGGAGTCCAGGGAAGCAGCTGTTCCTCTGGTAGCATCAGGTAAACAGGCCAGCTTCCCCGCCTGTGTTCCAGTGCCTGCAGATCGCCTGGGAGCTGCACAGAGCTCCCAATCCCGGCAGGAGCCAAGCACCCCAGACTCCAGATCTTCTCTCCCACCATCGAGCCCAGGAAACGAGAGGAGCCTGGGAGTCCAGGGAAGTAGCTATCCCTCCGGCAGCATCAGGTAAACAGGCCGGCTTCCAGGCCTGTGTTCCAGTGCATGCAGATCGCCTGGGAACTGCACAGAGCTCCCAATCCCGGCGGGAGCCAAGCACCCCAGACTCCAGATCTTCTCTCCCACCAACGAAACCAGGAAACCAGAGGAGCCAGGGAGACCAGGGGAGTAGCTGTTCCGGATCAGGTACAACAGGACCCAGCATAGGGTCCAGGGGACCAGGTAGGAGGCTAAGTGCCCCAGATTCCTGTTCTTCTTCTCCACCCATGGGACCAGAATTTGGACAAGGAATTGAAGAAGCACCAGATTATTGGACTTGCTAGCACCCACCAAAAGGGAACTCTGGTCACCAGACCAGTAAGGGGCTCTTTCTGCACCCACGAGAAGAAGACATGGGAAAGAGACAATACAAAAACACAGTCAGCAACAGAAAAACAAATATGACACCGCCAGATTCTAGAGACTCCACACCAGCAAGACCCCAACATTCCAATGCGAACGAAGCAGAAGAGAACGACCTTAAAAGCACTTTCATGAAAATGATAGAGGCCCTAAAAGAGGATATTGGAAAATCCCTCAAAGAAATCGAAGAAAAAACAAACCAAAAAATGCAAGAAATGGAAGAAAAAAAACCAAAATTGCAAGAATTGGAAGAAAAAACAAACCAAAAAAGGCAGGAAATGGAAGAAGAAATGAAGCAAAAAATGCAAGAAATTGAAGAAAAAACAAAGCAAAAACTGCAAGAATTGGAAGAAGAAACATACCAAAAAAGGCAGGAAATGGAAGAAGAAACAAAGCAAAAAATGCAAGAAATGGTAGAAAAAACAAAGCAAAAAATAAAAAATGGAAGAAGAAACAAACCAAAAAAGACAGGAAATGGAAGAAGAAACAAAGCACAAAATGCGAGAAATGGAACAAAAAACAAACCAAAAAAAATGCAAGCAATGGAAGAAAGAACAAACCAAAAAATTCATAAAAGGCAACAAACAGACAAACAGATAAACAGAAAATTGCAAGAAGCAATGCAATCACTGCAAGTGTTGAAAACTGAAATAGAGACATTAAAAAACACAATCTGAAGAAAGGCAGAAAATAGAAAAGCTGGACAAACAGTCAGGCACTACCAATACAAGCATTACCAACAGAATAGAAGAGATGGAAGAGAGAATCTCAAGTGTTGAAGATACAGTAGGAGAAATGGATTTATCAACCAAAGAAAACCTTAAATCCAACAAATCCTTAACACAAAACATCCAGGAAATATGGGACACCATGAAAAGACCAAACCTAAGAATAATAGGTATAGAAGAAGGAGAAGAAATCCACGTCAAAGGGGCAGAAGGCATATTCAACAAAATCATAGAAGAAAACTTTCCCAAACTTAAGAAAGACATGCCAATGAAGGTACAAAGAGCCTACAGAATATCAAATAGAGTGGACCACAAAAAAAATTCCCTCGCAACATAATAATCAAGAACCCAAACATACAGAATAAAGAAAGAATATTAAGAGCAGCTAAGGAAAAAGGTGAAGTAACATATAAAGGCAGACCTATCAGAATTACACCTGATTTCTCCATGGAAACTCTGAAAGCCAGAAGGTACTGGATAGATATTCTACCTACACTAAGAGACCATGGATGCCAGCCCAGACTACTATACCCGGCAAAGCTCTCAATCACTATAGATGGAGAAAACAAGATATTCCATGACAAAACTAGATTCACGCAATATGTGTCCACTAACCCAGCCCTACAGAACATTTTGGAAGGAAAACTACAACCCAAGGAAGCTAACTACAACCAGAAAAACATACGCATTAGAGAATCCCTCTCTACCAACAGCCAAAAGAACAAAGGTGTGAAATTCCACACATAATTCCACCAACAACAACCATCGCAAATCGAAGAAGGGTGAGCAATCAATGGTCATTAATATCCCTCAATATTAACGGCCTTAACTCACCCATAAAAAGACACAGACTAGCAGAATGGATGCGAAGACAGAACCCTTCCTTCTGCTGCATACAAGAAACACACCTCACCCTCAAAGACAGACATTACCTGAGAATTAAAGGTTGGGAAAAAATTTTTCAATCAAATGGACCCAAGAAACAAGCAGGGGTAGCAATCATAATATCTAACAAACTAGACTTTAAAATAAAATCAATCAAAAGAGATGAAGGAGGTCATTACATACTGATCACAGGTGAAACCCACCAAGATGAAGTGTCTATCCTGAACATCTATGCCCCCAATACAAAGGCATTCACATTCGTTAAAGAAACATTATTAGAACTTAAATCTCATCTAAAGCCCCACACAGTTACAGTGGGAGATTTCAACACACCACTCTCAGCACTAGACAGGAATACAAGACAGAAACTCAAAAAAGAAGCAAAGGGTCTAATAGAAGTAATGACCCAACTGGGATTAACAGATATCTATAGAACATTTCATCCACATAAAAAAGAATATACCTTCTTCTCACCACCACATGGAACATTCTCAAAAATCAACCACATACTTGGCAACATATCAAACATCAGCAGCTACAAAAAAATTGGAATAACTCCATGCAACTTATCAGACCACCATGCCTTAAAATTAGAATTCAACAACAACACAAATTGCAGAAAACCTACAATCTCATGGAAATTGAATAATGCTCAACTGCACCATCCCTGGGTCAAGGAGGAAATAAAAACAGAAATTAAAGTCTTCCTCGAATTCAATGAGAATGAAGACACAACATACCCAAACCTATGGGACACTTTGAAAGCAGTGTTGCGGGGGAAGTTCATAGCACTAAGTGCTCACATGAAGAAACAGGAGAACAGTTATACCAGAGAATTAAAATCGCAGCTAAAAGCCCTAGAACACAAAGAAGCAAACTCCTCCAGGAGGAGTAGACACCAGGAAATAATCAAATTGAGGGCTGAAATCAATAAAGTAGAAACCAGAAAAACAATACAAAGAATCAATGCAACGAAGAGTTGGTTCTTTGAGAAAATCAACAAGATAGACAAACCTATGTCCAAACTTACCAAACAACGGAGAGTGAACACGCAAATTACAAAATCAGAAATGAAAAGGGCGACATAACAAGAGACTCTGAGGAAATCCAGAGAATCATTAGGTCATACTTTGAAAACCTGTACTCCACAAAATTCGAAAATTTAAAGGAAATGGATGACTTTCTGGACAGCTATCATTTGCCAAAACTAAATCAAGTACAGATAAGCAATTTAAATAGACTTATAACCCCTATGGAAATAGAAGCTGTCATCAAAAGTCTCCCAACCAAAAAAAGTCCAGGTCCAGATGGCCTCAGTGCAGAATTCTACCAGAAATTCAAAGAACAGCTTATACCAATTCTTCTAAAAATGTTCCACACAATAGAAGTAGAAGGGTCTTTGCCAAACTCTTTCTATGAGGCTTCAATAACCTTGAGCCACAAGCCACACAAAGATACAACTAAGAAAGAGAACTTCATACCAATATCCCTCATGAACATTGATGCAAAAATACTCAATAAAATACTGGCAAATCGGATCCAAGAACACATCAAAACAATCATTCACCACGATCAAGTAGGTTTCATCTCAGGGATGCAGGGATGGTTCAACATATGAAAATCCATCAACGTAATCCACCATATAAACAAGCTGAAAAACAAAAATCACATGATCATCTCACTAGATGCTGAAAAAGCCTTTGACAAAATCCAACACCCCTTCATGATAAAGGTCTTGGAGAGATCTGGGATAACAGGGACATACTTAAACATAATAAAAGCTATATACAGTAAACCAGCAGCCAACATCAAACTAAATGGACAGAAAATCAACGAAATTCCTCTAAAATCAGGAACAAAACAAGGCTGTCCACTCTCTCCACACCTTTTCAACATGGTACTTGTAGTTCTAGCTATTGCCATACGACAACAAATGGGGATCAAGAGGATACAAATTGGGAAGGAAGAGGTCAAACTTTCACTGTTTGCAGACGATATGATAGTTTACATCAATGACCCAAAGAACTCTACCAGGGAACTCTTACAGCTGATTAACACCTTCAGCAAAGTGGCGGGCTACAAGATCAACTTAAGAAAATCAGTAGGCCTACTATATACAGATGATAAAATGGCTGAAAGAGAAATCAGAGAAACATCACCCTTTACAATTGCCACAAACAACATATAATACATTGGGGTAACGCTAACCAAACACGTGAAAGACCTGTATCACAAGAACTTTGAATCTTTAAAGAAAGAAATTAAAGAAGCCCTCAGAAAATGGAAAGATCTCCCATGCTTTTGGATAGGTAGGATCAATGTAGTAAAAATGGCAATCCTGCCAAAAGCAATGTACAGATTCAATGCAATCTCCATTAAAATCCCAGCACAATTCTTCACAGACCTTGAAAGAACAATAGTCAATTTTGTATGGAAAAACAAAAGACCCAGGATAGCTAAAACAACCCTGTTCAACAAGGCAATGTCCGGAGGCATCACTATCCCTGACCTCAAGCTCTATTATAGAGCTATAGTCCTGAAAACAGCTTGGTATTGGCACAAAAATAGACAGGTAGACCAATGGAATCGAATTGAAAACCCGGGTATTAACCCACACACGTACGATCATCTGATCTTTGACAAAGAAGCTAAAAATATACAATGGAATAAAGAAAGCATCTTCAACAAATGGTGCTGGCATAATTGAAGACTGGCATGTAGAAGAATGCGGATCGATTCATGTTTATCGCCATGCACAAAACTTAAGTCCAAATGGATCAAAGACCTCAACATAAATCCAGCCACACTGAACCTCTTAGAAGAGAAAGTGGGTGGTACCCTTGAACGAATTGGTACAGGAGACAGCTTCCTGAACATAACACCAGTAGCACAGACAGTGAGATCAACAATTAATAAATGTGACCAACTGAAACTGAGAAGCTTCTGTAAGGGAAAGGAATCAGTTAGCAAGACAAAAAGGCAGCCCACAGAATGGGTAAAAATATTCACTAATCCCACATCTGACAGAGGGTTGATATCCAAAATTTACAAAGAACTCAAGAAGCAAGTCTCCAAAACAGCAAAGGACCCAATTAAAAAGTGGGCTGCAGAACTAAATAGAGAGTTTTCAATAGAGGAGTCTAAAATGGCTGAAAGGCACATGAGAAAGTGCTCAACATCCTTAGCCATCAGGGAAATGCAAATCAAAACAACTCTGAGATACCATCTCACTCCTGTCAGAATGGCTAAAATCAAAAACACAAATGACAATTTATGCTGGAGATGATGTGGTGAAAGGGGAACACTCCTCCATTGCTGGTGGGAGTGCCAACTGGTTCAGCCACTTTGGAAATCAGTATGGAGATTCCTCAGAAAAATGGGAATAAACCTACCACAAGACCCAGCAACTCCACTCTTAGGCATATATCCAAAAGATGCCCATTCATACAACAAAGATGTCTGTTCCACTATGTTCATAGCAGCATCATTTGTAATAGCCAGAACTTGGAAGCTACCTAGATGTCCCTCATCCGAAGAGTGGATAGAGAAAATGTGGTACATCTACACAATGGAGTACTATTCAGCAGAAAAAATAATGGAATCCTGAGATGTGCAGGCAAATGGATGACACTAGAAGAAACCATCCTGAGTGAGGTAACCCAGTCACAAAAAGAGAAACATGGCATGTACTCTCTCATATATGGATTTTAGACATAGATCTGGGGAGCGCCAGCCTACAATCCTATGGCCAGAGAGTCTGGGAAACAGAAACTTCATTTAGTGGCTGATCGAAGAAGAGACAGACTCCCTTGGTTAAGTACTGTGCTGAACTCAAGAAAGCCAGTAACAGAGAGGGAGGACTGGTGATCAAAGGGATTAAGACTGGGCTGGTTTAACCCCCAGAAACAGCTGACCAGACAAAGGTTAACTCTTGAATCCCAGGCATCAGCCTGGGAATCCAGCATGAGACTGATCAATACCCCCTGAATTTGGGTGTCAGTGAGGAGGCCTAGGGAATCTATTGAGCCTTGGGCAGCAGATCAGTACCCATCCAAAGTATACACACGGACTTTGGACTCCCATAGAACAATGTGAGGTGCACTCTCACCCTGAACTCTTGTGGAAGGGTCTAGGCCCTGTCCTATATGAAATGACAGACTATGGACACCCCCATGGAGCGACTCACCCTCCCTGGGGGTATGAGGGGATAACAGGGGGTGGGTTGGTGGGAGGGCACCGGAGGAGGGGAGGGAATGGGAGTGGGACCTGGAACTGACTTGTGAAGCAACCTCGTTTCTTATCTAAATTTAAACTGGAAAATTAAAAAAAATAAAGATAAAATAAAATTAAAAAAAAA
>NW_024431542.1:0-22627 GCF_017639785.1 Mesocricetus auratus
CAGTTCCAGGTCCCTCTCTGTTTCCATTCACTCCTCCAGTTCCCTCCCCCCAACCCCCCTAATATTCGTTCATTTCACCAGGGAAGGTGAAGCCCTCCATGGGGTTGTCCATAGTCTGTAATTTCATCCAGGGCAGGGCCTAGACCCTCCCCCAAGAGTTCAGGGTGAGAGTGAATCTCACATTGTTGGATGGGAATCCAAAGTCCATTTGTATACCCTGGTGAATACTGATCTACTGCCCAAGGCTAAATAGATTACCTAGGCCTCCTCACTGACACACACATTCAGGAAGTCTTGATCAGTTCCATGCTGGATTCCCAAGCGTCAGCCTGGGATTCAAGAGCTAACCCTTGTCAGGTCAGCTGTTTCTTAGGGTTAAACCAGCCATCTCTGTCACTGGATTTCGTGAGTTCAGCTCAGTGCTTAGCAGTGGGAGTCTGCCTCTTTTTCCACCCACAACTGAATGAAGGTTCTGTTTCCCTGACTCTCTGACCATTGGATTGCAGGCTGCCACTCCCAGATCTATTTCTAAAATCCATATATGAGAGGGGACATGCCATGTTTCCCTTTTTTTTATTCTTTTTTTAAAATTTAGATAAGAAACAAGGTTGCTTCACAAGTCAGTTCCAGGTCCCTCTCCTTTTCCCTCCCCTCCTCCCGTGCCCTCCCCCCATCACCCCCCCCCGTTATCCCCTCATTCCCCCAGGGAGGGTGAGGCCTTCCATGGGGGTGTCCATAGTCTGTCATTTCATATAGGGCAGGGCCTAGACCCTTCCCCAAGAGTTCAGGGTGAGAGTGCACCTCACATTGTTCTATGGGAGTCCAAAGTCCGTGTGTATACTTGGTATGGGTACTGATCTGCTGCCCAAGGCTCAATAGATTACCTAGGCCTCCTCACTGACATCCAGATTCAGGTGGTCTTGATCAGTCCCATGCTGGATTCCCAGGTTGATGCCTGGGATTCAAGAGTTAACCTTTGTCTGGTCAGCTGTTTCTGGGGGTTAAACCAGCCCAGTCTTAATCCCTTTGATCATCAGTCCTCCCTCTCTGATACTGGCTTTCTTGAGTTCAGCTCAGTACTTAACCAGCCACTAAATGTAGTTTCTGTTTCCCAGACTCTCTGGCCATAGGATTGTAGGCTGGCACTCCCCAGATCTATGTCTAAAATCCATATATGAGAGAGTACATGCCATGTTTCTCTTTTTGTGACTGGGTTACCTCACTCAGAATGGTTTCTTCTAGTGTCATCCATTTACCTGCGAATCTCATGATTCCATTATTTTTTTTCTGCTGAATAGTACTCCATTGTGTAGATGTACCACATTTTCTCTATCCACTCTTCGGGTGAGGGACATCTAGGTTGCTTCCAAGTTCTGGCTAGTACAAATAAAGCTGCTATGAACATAGTGGAACAGACATCTTTGTTGTATGAATGGGCATCTTTTGGATATATGCCTAAGAGTGGAGTTGCTGGGTCTTGTGGTAGGTTTATTCACATTTTTCTGAGGAATCTCCATACTGATTTCCAAAGTGGCTAAACCAGTTGGCACTCCCACCAGCAATGGAGGAGTGTCACCCTTTCACCACATCCTCTCCAGCATAAATTGTCATTGGTGGTTTTGATTTTAGCCATTCTGACAGGAGTGAGATGGTATCTCAGAGTTGTTTTGATTTGCATTTCCCGGATGGCTAAAGATGTTGAGCACTTTCTCAAGTGCCTCTCAGCCATTTTAGACTCCTCTATTGAAAACTCTCTATTTAGTTCTGCAGCCCACTTCTTAATTGGGTCCTTTGCTGTTTTGGAGGCTTGCTTCTTGAGTTCTTTGTAAATTTTGGAGATCAACCCTCTGTCAGATGTGGGATTAGTGAATATTTTTTCCCATTCTGTGGGCTGCCTTTTTGTCTTGCTGACTGTGTCCTTTGCCTTACAGAAGCTTCTCAGTTTCAGTAGGTCCCATTTATTAATTTTTGATCTCACTGTCTGTGCTACTGGTGTTATGTTCAGGAAGCTGTCTCCTGTACCAATTCGTTCAAGGGTACCACCCACTTTCTCTTCTATGAGGTTCAGTGTGGCTAGATTTATGTTGAGGTCTTTGATCCATTTGGACTTAAGTTTTGTGCATGGCGATGAACATGGATCGATCCGCATTCTTCTACATGCCAGTCTCCAATTATGCCAGCACCATTTGTTGAAGATGCTTTCTTTTTTCCATTGTATATTTTTAGCTTCTTTGTCAAAGATCAGATGTTCGTACGTGTGTGGGTAAATACCCGGATTTTCAATTCGATTCCATTGGTCTACCTGTCTATTTTTGTGCCAATACCAAGCTGTTTTCAGGACTATAGCTCTATAATAGAGCTTGAGGTCAGGGATGGTAATGCCTCCGGACGTTGCCTTGTTGAACAGGGTTGTTTTGGCTATCCTGGGTCTTTTGTTTTTCCATATAAAATTGATTATTGTTCTTTCAAGGTCTGTGAAGAATTGTGCTGGGATTTTAATGGGGATAGCATTGAATCTGTAGATTGCTTTTGGCAGGATTGCCATTTTTACTACATTGATCCTACCTATCCAAGAGCATGGGAGATCTTTCCATTTTCTGAGGGCTTCTTTAATTTCTTTCTTTAAAAATTCAAAGTTCTTACGATACAGGTCTTTCACTTGTTTGGTTAGCGTTACCCCAAGGTATTTTATGTTGTTTGTGGCAATTGTAAAGGGTGGTGTTTCTCTGATTTCTCTTTCAGCCCTTTTATCATCTGTATATAATAGGGCTACTGACTTTCTTGAGTTTATCTTGTAGCCTGCCACTTTGCTGAAGGTGTTAATCAGCTGTAAGAGTTCCCTGGTAGAATTCTTTGGGCCATTGATGTAAACTATTATATCGTCTGCAAACAGTGAAAGTTTGACCTCTTCCTTCCCAATTTGTATCCCCTTGATCCCCCTTTGCTGTCGTATGGCAATAGCTAGAATTTCAAGTACCATGTTGAAAAGGTATGGAGAGAGTGGACAGCCTTGTTTTGTTCCTGATTTTAGAGGAATTGCGTTGAGTTTCTGTCCATTTAGTTTGATGTTGGCTGTTGGTTTACTGTATATGGATTTTATTATGTTTAAGTATGTCCCTGTTATCCCAGATCTCTCCAAGACCTTTATCATGAAGGGGTGTTGGATTTTGTCAAAGGCTTTTTCAGCATCTAGTGAGATGATCATGTGATTTTTGTTTTTCAGCTTGTTTATATGGTGGATTACGTTGATGGATTTTCGTTTGTTGAAAAATCCCTGCATCCCTGGGATGAAACCTACTTGATCGTGGTGAATGATTGTTTTGATGTGTTCTTGGATCCGATTTGCCAGTATTTTATTGAATATTTTTGCATCAATGTTCATGAGGGATATTGGTCTGAAGTTCTCTTTCTTGGTTGTATCTTTGTGTGGCTTGGGGATCAAGGTTATTGAAGCCTCATAGAAAGAGTTTGGCAAAGACCCTTCTGCTTCTATTGTGAGGAACACTTTGAGAAGTATTGGTATAAGCTGTTCTTTGAATTTCTGGTAGAATTCTGCACTGAGGCCATCTGGACCTGGACTTTTTTTGGTTGGGAGACTTTTGATGACAGCTTCTATTTCCATAGGGGTTATAGGTCTATTTAAATTGCTTATCTGTTCTTGATTTAGTTTTGGCAAATGATAGCTGTCCAGGAAGTCATCCATTTCCTTTAAATTTTTGAATTTTGTGGAGTACAGGTTTTCAAAGTATGACCTAATGATTCTCTGGATTTCCTCAGAGTCTGTTGTTATGTCCCCCTTTTCATTTCTGATTTTGTTAATTTGCGTGTTCACTCTCTGCTGTTTGGACAAAGGTTTGTCTATCTTGTTGATTTTCTCAAAGAACCAACTCTTCGTTGCATTGATTCTTTGTATTGTTTTCCTGGTTTCTACTTTGTTGATTTCAGCCCTCAATTTGATTATTTCCTGGCGTCTACTCCTCCTGGGGGAGTTTGCTTCTTTGTGTTCTAGAGCTTTTACCTGTGATGTTAATTCTCTGGTATAACTGTTTTCCTGTTTCTTCATGTGAGCACTTAGTGCTATGAACTTCACCCGTAGCACTGCTTTCAAGGTGTCCCATAGGTTTGGGTATGTTGTGTCTTCATTCTCATTGATTCGAGGAAGTCTTTAATTTCTTTTTTATTTCCTCTTTGACCCAGGGATGGTGCAGTTGACCATTATTCAATTTCCATGAGTTTGTAGGTTTTCTGCAATTTGTGTTGTTGTTGAATGGTCTGATAAGATTTGTAGCTGCTGAGATTTGATATGTTGCCAAGTATGTGGTCGATTTTTGAGAAGGTTCCATGTGGTGCTGAGAAGAAGGTATATTCTTTTTTATGTGGATGAAATGTTCTATAGATATCTGTTAATCCCAGTTGGGTCATTACTTCTATTAGACCCTTTGCTTCTTTGTTGAGTTCCTGTCTGGTATTCTTGTCTAGTGGTGAGAGTGGTGTGTTGAAATCTCCCACTATAACTGTGTGGGGCTTTAGATGAGATTTAAGTTCTAATAATGTTTCTTTAACGAATGTGGATGCCTTTGTATTGGGGGCATAGATGTTCAGGATAGACACTTCATCTTGGTGGGTTTCACCTGTGATGAGTATGTAATGACCTCCTTTATCTCTTTTGATTGATTTTATTTTAAAGTCTAGTTTGTTAGATATTAGGATTGCTACCCCTGCTTGTTTCTTGGGTCCATTTGAATGAAAAATTTTTTCCCAACCTTTAACTCTCAGGTAATGTCTGTCTTTGAGGGTGAGGTGTGTTTCTTGTATGCAGCAGAAGGAAGGGTTCTGTCTTCGAATCCATTCTGCTAGTCTGTGTCTTTTTATGGGTGAGTTAAGGCCATTAATATTGAGGGATATTAATGACCATTGATTGCTCATCCTTCTTCAATTTGCGATGGTTGTTGTTGGTGGAACTATGGGTGGAATTTCACCCCTTTGTTCTTTTGGCTGTTGGTAGAGAGGGATTCTCTAATGCTTATGTTTTTCTAATTGTAGTTAGCTTCCTTGGGTTGGAGTTTTCCTTCCAAAATTTTCTGTAGGGCTGGGTTAGTGGACACATATTGCTTGAATCTAGTTTTGTCATGGAATATCTTGTTTTCTCCGTCTATAGTGATTGAGAGCTTTGCCGGGTATAGTAGTCTGTGCTGGCACCCATGGTCTCTTAGTGTAGGTAGAATATCTATCCAGGACCTTCTGGCTTTCAGAGTTTCCATGGAGAAATCAGGTG
The DNA here is from genome assembly GCF_017639785.1 of Mesocricetus auratus. Lineage (NCBI taxonomy): Eukaryota > Metazoa > Chordata > Mammalia > Rodentia > Cricetidae > Mesocricetus > Mesocricetus auratus. The sequence goes on from NW_024431542.1 coordinate 5,276, forward strand.
TAATTCTGATAGGTCTGCCTTTCTATGTTACTTGACATTTTTCCTTAGCTTCTCTTAATATTTTTTCTTTATTCTGTATGTTTGGGGTCTTGATTATTATGTGGCGAGGGGATTTTTTTGTGGTCCACTCTATTTGGTGTTCTGTAGGCTTCTTGTACCTTCATTGGCATGTCTTGCTTAAGGTTGGGAAAGTTTTCTTCTATGATTTTGTTGAATATGCCTTCTGCCCCTTTGAGGTGCATTTCTTCTCCTTCTTCTATACCTATTATTTTTGGTTTGGTCTTTTCATGGTGTCCCATAATTCCTGGATGTTTTGTGTTAAGGATTTGTTGGGTTTAAGGTTTTCTTTCGTTGATGAATCCATTTCTCCTAGTGTATCTTCAACACTTGATATTCTCTCTTCTATCTCTTCTATTCTGTTGGTAATGCTTGTATCGGTAGTACCTGACTGTTTACACAGCTTTTCTATTTTCTGCCTTTCTTCAGATTGTGTTTTGTTTATTGTATATATTTCAGTTTTCAATCCTTGCAATGTTTCCATTGCTTCTTGCAATTTTCGGTTTATCTTTTCGTCCATTTGTTCCTTTTTATGAATTTTTTGGTTTATTTTTTCTTCCATTTCTTGCATTTTTTGGTTTGTTTTTTCTTGCATTTTGTGCTTTGTTTCTTCTTCCATTTCCTGCCTTTTTGGTATGTTTCTCCTTCCATTTCCTGCCTTTTTTTGGTTTGTTTTTTCTTCCATTTCTTGCATTTTTTGGCTTGTTTTTTCTTTCTTTTCGTGCATTTTGGTTTGTTTTTTCTTCCAATTCTTTGAGGGAATTTCCTATATATGCTTCTAGGGCCTCTATCATTTTCATGAAAGTGGTTTTAAGGTCATTCTCTTCTGCTTTAGATAAGAAACAAGGTTGCTTCACAATTCAGTTCCAGGTCCCTCTCCCATTCCCTCCCTTCCTCCCGTGCCTTCCCCTCCCCCCCGTTATCCTCTCATTTCTCCAGGGAGGGTGAGGCCCTCCATGGGGGTGTCCATAGTGTGTCATTTCATATAGGGCAGGGCCTAGACCCTTTCCCAAGAGTTCTCTTTTAGGGCCTCTATCATTTTCATGAAAGTGCTTTTAAGGTCGTTCTCTTCTGCTTCCTTCGCATTGGAATGTTGGGGTCTTGCTGGTGTGGAGTCTCTAGAGTCTGGCGGTGTCATATTTGTTTTTCTGTTGCTGACTGTGTTTTTGTATTGTCTCTTTCCCATCTCTTCTTCTAGTGGGTGCAGAAAGAGCCCCTTACTGGTCTGGGGACCAGAGTTCCCTTTTGATGGGTGCTAGCAAGTCCAATAATCTGTTGGTTCTTCTATACCTTGTCCAAATGGTGGTCCGTGGGTGGAGAAGAAGAACAGGAATCTGGGGCGCTTAGCCTCCTTCCTGGTCCCCTGGACCCTATGCTGGGGCCTGTTGTACCTGATCCGGAACAGCTACTCCCCTGGTCTCCCTGGCTCCTCTCTTTTCCTGGTCTCGTTGGTGGGAGAGAAGATCTGGAGTCTGGGTTGCTTGGCTCCCGTCGGGATTGGGAGCTCTGTGTAGTTCCCAGGCTATCTGCAGGCACTGGAACACAGGCCGGGAAGCCGGCCTGTTTACCTGATGCTGCCGGAGGGACAGCTACTTCCCTGTACTCCCAGCCTCCTCTCGTATCCTGGACTCGTTGGTTGGAGAGAAGACCTGGAGTCTGGGGTGCTTGGCCCCCCCCGGATTGGGAGCTCTGTGCAGTTCCCAGGCGATCTGCAGGCTCTAGAACACAGGCCCTGTTTACCTGATGCTGCCTTCCATGTTTCCCTTTTTGTGACTAGGTTTTCTGCTGAATAGTACTCCTTTGTGTCAATACACCACATATTCTCTATCCACACTTCGGTTGAGGGACATCTAGGTTGCTTCCAAGTTCTGGCTATTACAAATAATGCTGCTATGAACATAGTGGAACAGACATCCTTGTTGTATGAATTGGCATCTTTTGGATACATGCCTAAGAGTGGAGTTGCTGGGTGTTGTGGTAGGTTTATTCCCATTTTTCTGAGGAATCTCCATACTGATTTCCAAAGTGTCTGAAAAGTTGGCACTCCCACCAGCAATGGAGGAGTGTTACCCTTTTACCACATCCTCTCCAGCATAAATTGTCATTGGTGTTTTTGATTTTAGCCATTCTGACAGGAGTGAGATGGTATCTCAGTGTTATTTTGATTTGCATTTCCCAGATGGCTAAGGATGTTGAGCACTTTCTGAAGTGCCTCTCAGCCATTTTAGACTCCTCTATTGAAAACTCTCTATTTAGTTCTGCAGCCCACTTTTTAATTGTATCCTTTGGTGTTTTCGAGACTTGCTTCTTGAGTTCAATGTAAATTTTGGTGATCAGCCCTCTGTCAGATGTGGGGTTAGTGAATATTTTTCCCATTCTGTGGGCTGCCTTTTTGTCTTGCTGACTGTGTGCTTTACCTTACAGAAGCCTCTCAGTTTCAGGAGATCGTATTTATTAATTGTTGATCTCACTGTCTGTGCTACTGGTGTTATGTTTAAGAAGCTGTCTCCTGTACCAATTCGTTCAAGGGTACAGCCCACTTTCTCTTCTAAAAGGTTCAGTGTGACTGGATTTATTTTGATGTCTTTGATCCATTTGTACTTAAAGTTTTGTGCATGGTGACAAACATGGATCAATCCGCATTCTTCTACATGCCAGCATCCAGTTATGCCAGTACCATTTGTTGAAGATGCTTTCTTTTGTCCATTATATTTTTTTAGCTTCTTTGTCAAAGATCAGATGATCATGCATGTGTGGTTTAATATCAGGTTTTTCAATTCGATTCCATTGGTCTACCTGTCTATTTTTGTTCCAATTCCAAGCTGTTTTCAGGATTATTGCTCTATAATAGTGCTTGAAGTATAGGGTATGGTGATGCCTGCTGATGTTGCCTTGTTGAACAGGGTTGTTTTGGCTATCCTGGGTCTTTTGTTTTTCTATACAAATTTGATTATTGTTCTTTGAAGGTCTGTGAAGAATTGTGCTGGGATTTTAATGGGTATTGCACTAAATCTGTATATTCCTTTTGTCAGGATTGCCATTTTTGCTACATTGATCCTAGCTATCCAAGCAACTGAGAGATATTTCCATTTTCTGAGGGCTTCTTTAGTTTCTTTCTTTAAAGACTCAATGTTCTTGCAATACAGGTTTTTCACTTGTTTGGTTTGCCTTACCCCAAGGTATTTTATGTTGTTTGTGGCACTTATAAAGGGTGATGTTTCTCAGATTCCTTTCTTAGTCCTTTTCTCATCTGTATATAGTAAGTAGGGCTACTGATTTTGTTGAGTTGATCTTGTATCCTGCCACTTTGCTGAAGTTGTTAATCAGCTGGAAGACTTCCTGGGTAGAGTTCTTTGGGTCATTTATGTAAAGTATCATATCATCTGCAAATAGTGAAAATTTGACGTCTTCCTTTCTAATTTGTATCCTCTTGATCTACTTTGGTTGTCGTATGGCTCTGGCTAGAACTTCACGTCCAATTTTGAAAAGGTATGGAGAGAGTGGACAGCCTTGTCTTGTACCTGATTTTAGAGGAATTGTGTTGAGTTTCTGTCCATTTAGTTTGATGATGGCTGTTAGTTTGCTGTATATAGCTTTTATTATGTTTAGGTATGTTCCTGTTATCCCAGAACTCTCCAAGACCTTTATCATGACAGGGTGTTATCATGATGGTGTGTCGGATTTTGTCAAAGATTTTTCAGCATCTAGTGAGATGATCATGTGATTTTTTGTTTTTCAGCATGTTTATATGGTGGATTACATTGATGGACTTTCATATGTTGAACCATCGCTGCATCCCTAGATCGTGGTGAATGCTTGTTTTGATGTGTTCTTGGATCTGATTTGCCAGTATTTTATTGAGTATATTTGCATCAATGTTCATGAAGGATATTGGTCTGAAGTTCTCTTTCTTATTTATGTGTTTGGGGATCACGGTTATTGAAGCCTCTTAGAAAGAGTTTGGCAAAGACCCTGCCTGACATAACTAAGCCTTTCGAACTCTATGCCGATGAGAGGCCGGTCTTTGCTAAAGAAGTTTTAACGCAAAGACTCAGACCCTGGAGGTGCCCTATTGCATACTTATCAAGAAAGCTGGACCCAGTTGCATCAGGGTGGCCTCCATGCCTGAGGATGTTAGCTGCTATTGCTGTTCTCACCAAAGATGCCTCTAAATTAACCTTGGGACAGCCATTAACTATCTTAGCACCGCATGCCATCGAGTCTCTGGTCCGCCAGCCTCCCTACGGCTGGCTGTCAAACGCTCGACTGACCCACTACCAGTGGCTGCTCCTGGATGCTGACAGGATCCAGTTTGGGCCAGTTATCACCCTCAACCTGGCAACAAAGCTGCCCTTGCAGCAGGGCCCGCATCCCACAACTGCCAACAGATCCTTGCAGAAATGCACCAAACTTGGCCTGATCTGACTGATCAGCCGCTTAAGGATGTGTACCTCACCTGGTATACGGATGGTAGCAGCTATCTACTGAATGGAGAGCGGCATGCAGGAGCAGCAGTAGCAGATGCCGCCAGGTAATTTGGGCCAGCGCACTTCCAGCTGGCACCACTGCTTAATGTGCGTTAGTTGTTCCTTCCTTAGCAATCAAAAAACTGAAAAACAGAATAGCACACAGTATCCAGACTCTCTGTGTGTTTTCCAGCTTTAAGTAGCTTATTTATTTATCTTTTATTATTACTCTATTTCTTTTACTTTTATTTCTTTATTTATTTTTCTATGGCATGTTTTCTCTTTGGAAATCTGCCTGCCTCTGCCTCTGGAGCAAATCCTACCGGCATGTGCCACTACAGCCGGCATCTGTATTTATTTACCAGTATATCATTTCTTTTTCTCTCTCAATCTTATGTATATTTTTAAACACACAATAAATCTTTTTTCATCCAAGTCTGACTTTATTGCAAATATTCATGTTTTTCTGGCCACGTGTCTTATCTGTTAAAACCGTGGCTGTTTAAACTGCAGTTTTTCCAAGTCAGGAGGTGTAAGCATGATTCCAGCTCTATGCCTCAAGCTGTTGGCTTGGAGATGTGGTCACTGCCACTTCTAGCTGTACATACACACCTTTCAATCGTTATCAGAGCCTCTTAAAAGAACATTGCTGGGATCTTTTTTATACTTATGCTGAGGCAGGAAGACTCCCTTTAGTGAGCCACGTGAGTTTCTCTTTGTCACTAGAGGAACAGAGTCCACCTGAGAAAAATGCTTTTCTCCATTCTTTTGTTTCTAAAATTCCATTAAAGCTTTTGTCATTCTACATGGCAAAACAATCCCTATGCTTACCCCATTATGTTGAGGGAAGACTTTTCCTTTTTAGCCGCTTTGGTTTTTCCTCACCAGTCACCTGGGCTCTCCCATATTGTAGTCCCCAAATAACACACAAGAAGCTATATTAATTATGAAGCTGTTGGCCATTTTTTTTGTTTTTACGAGACAGGGTTTCTCTGTATTGTTTTGGAGGCTGTCGGTCCAGCCCAGCCTCGAACTCACAGAGATCCACCTGCCTCTGCCTCCCTAGTGCTGGGATTAAATTTGTGCGCCACCACTGCCTGGCTGAAGCTGTTGGCCTTTTGCTTGTTTCTTACTGGCTATGTCTGACTTAAGTATTTACTCCATAATTGTTAATCTAACTATTTCTCTTACCAGAGAAATGGTCCAGACTTATTATCCCTATGGCAGCTATGTCGTGACTCCATGTGTTTCTCCCTCCCATAATCCTGCTCGACTCCTAGTCCCACCTATGTTACTTCCCTATTGGTCATCAGTGCTTTATTCAACAAGCCATAGGAGAAAGATTTACAGAAAGGCATCTCCCATCACTCTGTCATCTTTTTAAATGAAATTTTAACCTCATCCTCATCAGCTTTATTGTGTTGAGATGTTCAGGCCTTGCTGGTATAGAGACACTAGAGTCTCATGGCATCATATTATTCTTGCTATTGTTGAAAATGATTTTAAACTTTAAGCTTTACATCCCTTCTTCCAGTGGGGGCTGGATCTCTTTCTCACTCTACTGGCATATGGATACTGGTCCAAGGTACACTCCTGGTAAGGGCAGGCATATTCATGTTTCCTATGGCTCTCTGATGGTTACAGGCAGGTCTAAGATTGTAGGGAGGCCTAAGTTTCTCTCAGTAGTGACACACAAGACTGCAACGTTGTGAGAATCTGGATGGCTTAAATGCCTGGGCTTGTCTAGTATGTATAAACAGCGTGCCTGATTCAGAAAACTTCAAGGAGGGTGAGGGGAAAGAAGACATGTGATGGACTCACACTCACCTCTCTAGAATGTATAGGCAGGTGAAGGTTGCTGTTTCCATTCTAAATATCCATGTTTTCTTTAACACCAGTAGCAAATTTCCTACACCCAGCAATTTTTCCTGGCATATTTGTTGTTGCACATGTATACAAAAGTTATTTGTGGTGGTCAGAGGAGCAGGCATATTATTCCACAGGGCAGAGTGGGGTGAAGTACATGAGGAATGAGTCCCTACATAGCAGAATGTCAGCTAATGATTTCTCAGGTCCAGATATGAAAACAAAGAGCTGTACTCTCAGGAAATTTTTCTTGAAGGATTCTCAGTGATGGAATGTGCACAAGGTTTCTCGTGAAAATACCTAACCACAGGGAAAGCTCTGCAAATCCCTTTGGTAGAGGTCCCTCAAAGTAAGGTCTAGTGCGTGCTGATTCACGGTGCCAGTCTGAATTTGATGAACACATATTGTATAGCAGCTATGAAATGTTTGAATAAGTTTCATGAGCCAGGAGAAAAAATATAACCATACCCCAAGATGATACAGGGTCTGGGATAATTGATCACTCAATTTTTATAAAGACTGACCCGAACACTAGACCTACAAGTGTCTGAACAAGAATCTAGAAAAATCCTTATAGAGTCTAGCTTATGAGAAGGCAAACACACATTGTAAATGCATACTTTATCCATTAAAAATTAGATCATCGACATTAGACAAATGGGTTTTACATACAAAAATCGAGTATAATGATCAAGATACAGGAAACTTGGTAAGTGAGGCAATTTCTAAGGATCTAAAGAGTCACCAAGATGCCAAATATGCTAACCATGAGGAGATACAAATTTGGGTTGGAGAAGGAATCTCCAGAAGTTTAAAATATCATCGTAATACCAGATATTTTAATTGTGTTAGAGTAGGACATCTGATCAGGAACTGTAGACAAAGCATTCTTAAAAAAAATGCTCCTCCTAGGAATGATTCAATCAGAAGGCCTCAGCTTTCTAGATTATGGAGGGATGTGGCAAAGGACGACATTCTACCAATGAAAATAGATTGACCACAGACAAACAAGGTAACCATTTATAATCAGGAAACATCTCGATGGGCCTTTTGAAGCCCCCATATCAAATGTGGTCTGGTCATTCCCAGTCACTGGGAAGACAGAGTTTCTCCCAGGACAATTTGAAGACTCACAGTCTATTGTAAAGAATAATATTATTCTGTATGATTGATTACCCACTGAGGAGGAATCATTAAATACTAAAGCAATTTAAGTAGCCTCTTATCTATCTGAAACAATTTGAATATCCTTTTATTGTTATCCAATTTTGTTCGAGTAGTTCACATTCATGCATTCACAATCACATTTCACACATACTAATGTCGCTATACGGTATATACTGAACATACATACATCTAGTAGTGATCCTTTTTCCCTATGTCATGTTTAGTTTGGTGAAATGAAAGTTATTTAATTGAAATCTCTTGTGGCAGAACAACTCCATCCAATCCATGAGTTAAAACAAAAAGTTGAAAAAGTCCCTCATGCCTTCACCATCTTTCGATTTCAAACTGTAAATATTCTGTTCTAGCTAGGCAGTTTGAGAGGAGTTGCAATGGGTAACAGTAACATCAGGTCCTTTGCCAAATATTTGAAGCAAACTTTTGTAACTCTTACTGGAGATGTTAAATCTGGTTTTGCAGTACCCATGACCAACACAGATTTACTGACCTCTGTCAAATCCTTTAACAGGAGTCATTTACCGATTTTTTCAGATAACAAAAATAGGGGTCTTCCAAGGGGAGGTGGAAAGTTCAGTATATCTAGCCTCAAATTGCTGTTGCACCAGCTGATGTGCAGCCTGCAATTTTATTTTAAGGGGATATTCGTCTACCCACATGGGTTGCTCTGACTTGCATGTGATTGGAAAATGCTGTATGAGTGAATGCTTAGTCACAATGGCCCCAACTAAAAATGACCAACTACTCTCCAATATTCTGACTTACCGGTAACAGAATTTCTTGAAGCAACAGGTTCAGTGAAAAAAATTTTCTGTGCCTTGTATAAACTCTCCACTTTAGCAGTTTAGAACAACACTCAGGAGCTACATTGTTATAATAAAATGGTAACCAATGAGTCTGCTGCAACTACTATAAGTAAAGTGACAACAACAGATTGAAATTTCAATTTGGAAATCATAAGACTGGTACATAAGAATAAGGGACAGAGTACTTTCAAGACATGGAAACTTTATATGAAAGAGAAGAAGGATCTCAGTCCACATTGTAGACCTTGAACAGTTTAGTTTGAGTAATGTTGATATTCAAAGAATACATGGTGGACACTTCTTCAGGTTCATACTGCCCACTTACTTATCACACATAAGTTATTACTATATTTTGAAGTGTGATCTTATGTATAATCTAGGATGGGCCAAATATTCACTATCTACTCTTCAGTTAAGTAGCATCTATGTTGCTTTCAGGTTTTGACTATTGAATAATACTGTGTATTACATGAGTGGATGCTTGTCTTTGCATCTATTGAATAATCACACAATGCATAATATAATACTATGTCATGGACTTTCTGAAGCCAACCCCTACAATTGATTACAGCTAACACCTATACCAAATATTGTTACATATTTGTTCCTGCAGTATCATAAAAGAAGGCTGTATCTTCTATTGAAAAGAAGGTGTGGAAGATTTTCTATTATTTGACACTCTCAGCTCTACATAGGATATTAAAAACTGGAGTAAATAAACACAAAGTAAAAGTGATCAGAATATTTAAGGAGGTTGAAGGGGACTCAAAGAGCAATAAAACCTGGTCAGCTTTAAAAAATGAAGCAAGAAGTGACAAATGGAAAGAAGGACAGATATTCAAGTACATAGTATTTATTAAGCCTGGGGTGTATATTTATATTCATCTAAATGTTCATGTAGCAATTAATAATAAAAGTGGCTATAGATTATCTAGGAAAGGAATAGAGTTGTCCTTACAGGCACAAAACAGGCAATTTATCATATTGTTTAACATAAAAGAATGATACCATGAAATGAACTGTTTTTTCCCTGAAGACAGTTTCTATCATTCCCAGAATTGCTCACATTTCTCTAAATTTTTGAGTATGACCCTAGCCTTCTGGTTTTCTGTACATATCAACATTCAGATACAAAGTTTCATGTTTGGGTTGTCCCACTGAAAAAAAACATCATATTAGAAGATAAATACAGGAGCAATTTGGAGCTTTTTGGCTTCTTCAAAGATGAAGTATTAAACATATTATGACCTCAAAAATAAAATAAAAAATATTGGGAAGAAGAGCAAGACAAGTTGTGCCACCAGGACAGGAGTTATTGGTGGCTGTGGATAGTCAACAAATATCTAGGGACACTGAGTAGATCTCAGCAAATATAGGATATCAGTTTATGGCTAGGAAGACAGGAAGCAAAATTTGTATGTATGCCTCATGTTGCAGTACCATGGATAGACTGCTTGTTCACTAAAAAATTGTTAGATGGCTTTTTGCTTGTGCTACATCAAGAATTATAGAGACATATATGACTTCGGAAAGTTTTTTTGTCCATCACAATCCACAGACTTTAAATTTCCTCGACACTTCATGAGAATACAGATATTTATACCTCCCTGATGTGGTGAGGTTGTCAACAAATCATGTACTATCCAGAAAAGCAATAAAATATACTGGGTTCATCAGTTACTCTAAACAGCTTAAAGATAGTATTTTAAATAGAAACCAAGCTGTTTATGCTTACGTTCATTCACAGAGGGCTATGTTTTTTGAATCCCCTATTTACCTCCCTCCCATAATGATCACAGATTATCATCGTAAAACATGTCTCGAAGGTAACTAACCACTAACTTAGGCAATGCTGGACAGAGATGTTAGTCCTAGGTTTATTCTGTAATACTCTATTGGAATTTAACTTCGCACAATATTCTCATTTATATCAATCTGGGATCCCCCCCAGTTCAATGTCATGACATGAATCTTCAGAGAATATACAGTGAGCAGAATGGAACCCCATTCTTTGTCCACAGAGTCTAGAATTCTCAGAACAAAAACGATTGACACTGGAAAAAATGTCAGGATTGCATATTTCTCAGTAGGCAAATGCAAAATCCTGATTGGACAGTGGTACAGGACACTAATCTCCCCACCCCAGTTTCCTAATATATTGAACTTGGGCTCACTGGAATAAGTGATAGTAATCTACAGTTAGGTTACTCAACCCTCCTCCCTGCAATTAGGCTACTTAGCACTAACACATCTTCATTCCTGCTGTTCAGCCTCAGTGGTGGTCTGCCAACTCCACTCAGTATGTAAACAAAAACACTCCTGGGCACATGCAAAGAACATTAATCAGCCGATTACTTGGCACTAACCCATCCCTTATTGTCCCTCACATACTGCATGAATGCTGTAAATAGAAAATCTAGGTGAAGGATGAAGAACTGCATATGCAAGCATAACCAACAAAATTCAAGAAATAACCACAGGTTCTGAAAATAAGCTAGAGAAAATTGATTCAATGACCAAAGGAAATCTTAAGTACAACATGTCACTAACACAGAATATACTGGAAATATCACACCAGGGAAAAGACCAAGCTTAAGAATAACAGCTGGGGAAGAAGGCAATGAAACTCAGCTAAAATTTGAAGAAAGCACATTCAATAAATCATAGAAGAGACCTTTCCCAACCCAAAGAAGGACTTTTCTATGAAAGTATAAGTGTCCTATAGAGCAAAATAGTGTGTACCAAGAAATTTCCCCTGACCATATAATAGCCAAATTACCAGTTCCTTAAGCCTATAATGGCTTTCTCTATTAACATATATTTTTGCAGGGTGTTAAGGGTGCAAATCTTGGAGGAAGACACAGTGGATCTCTGTGAGATTTAATCCAGCATGGTTTAAAGAGCAAGCACAAAAGGAATACAGAGAAATTCTGTCTCCAAAAACCAAAAAGATATCCCTTTAATTGCTCTTCTACTGCATCCATCCTTGCCTAGGCCACTTCATTCCTTCCTGTTTCATCCCCTATTTCACACCATCTACCACACTCCAAGTTTCACTGAAGATATTACCTAACATCTCTTGTCAGGGAGATCCATGTTTCCATCTCAGGGTCCTACTTGTTTTCTAGCTTCTCTGGAGATGTGGGCTCTAGTATGGTTGTCCTTTTACGTATAACTAATATCCTCTTATGTGTTACAACACACCAGGTTGGAATTTCAGAGTATGTTTTAGCTCACTTAGGGTGTTTTTTTCTAGTTCCATCCACTTGCTTGAAAATTTCCATAAGGACATCATTTTGTTACCACTGAGGAGTACTCCATTGGGTAAAAGTGTCACAATTTTCTTTTTCATTCTTTTGTTTAGGGGAATCAACTAGGCTATTGTGAATAATGCTGATATGAACATTTTTAAGCGGTTGTACTTATGGGATGATTGAGTGTCCTTTCAGTTATTGCACAAAACTGGTATTGACCAGATATTGAGACAGATAAGTATCTATTTGCTATCTTCTGCATGTTAAACTCAAGTTGTGGCAGCACCATTTATTAAAGAAGCTTTCCTTTTTCCATTGTATTATTTTGGCTTGTTTTTCAAAATCAGGCCTTCCTAATGAGGAGACTTGATATCAGGGTCTTAGATTCAGCTGACTTGATTCACCTGTGTGTTTTTAATGCCCTCCACATGTTGGAGACAGCCATGATGCTTGAACTATCAAAGTGGCCCCTGGCTGCAGGATGACTATACAAACTTGAAATATTAACAAACAATAGGAGAAAGGTATAACCATATTACAAGACCTTGCTTTTTGGAGATCATTCCCTATGTTGGCTTTCCATGCTCATTCTTAATTAAGGGGAGAGGGACCAATACCTGCCCCAAACTAATGAGCCTAATTATGTTGACTCCTTATGGGAACCCTCAACAGTGAGGAGTAGTGGACTAGGTGTTGGCTATGTAAGAGTTGGTGGGAGAGAAGAGTCATAAGGGTGGTAGATTGATTTGGAGGCAGAACTAAATTTGCATTGAAAAATGGAATAAAAATAGAGAAAACAGAAAAATTAGAGTTCACATAAACAATTATGGGGGTCAAAAAATCCAAACTACAACATTCCACACACTGTCCCCAACAACCTTTTAACAATATCATAATTCAAAATACACTTAGCCTAACTTTAAAGGTCACCATACTCTGTCAAACTCTCAGTCATTTTTAAATTACAAAATACAAAATCTCTTCTGAGTTTAATACAATTGACTATATGTAATCACCTGTAAAAATTAACAAAGCAGACCACATGCTGTGAACAAATAAAGGTGCAGAATAAGCAGTGCCATTTCAGAATATAGGGAACATGGAATAGTGAGTTAATACTGGACAAAACAAAACTGAAAACGTAATGGGTAAAATAAAAAATCTACATCTTAATGTCAGATGTCAAAACACCATTCAGCTGCCTAATAATGTTCAGATTTGTTGACTGCACCATATTCTTTCCCCTTTGGGTTTTTCCACTCACTGTTAACAGTTCTCTTTTCCAGGCCACTCAAGATTCCTTCTTCTCTAAGATCTTCCATTCAGTATGGCAGTAAAGGATTCAAATTTATATTTTTCACACTATGGCCTCTCCAGGCTTCCATTTATACAAACACATGATGAATGGCTGGTCCCAGTGTCTATGTTTTGGCAGAGTCAAATCCTGTAACCACTGTCTTCCAACTCTAAGTAAAAAGCCATAACCCCATACCTAAAGCTGATAAAATCTGCTACATTATGTGATGGTAACATGCCTCTCTTTTTTATTTACATCTTCACTGGATCCCCGTCCTTCACTTCATAAGCTTGCCTATTCTAAAAATGGATAATTTGGCCAGGATGGCATGACAATCTGAGATCTTCCCACTTCCTCTCTCCAGTGATTAGAAAAGTGTGACCCACCTCACTGTACTGAACAGTGTGAACACTTTGGGATGTTATATGATGAGTCATAATTTGGAGTTCTTCTAGCTACTCCTTAGTCTTACATATTTTCAGTAAGCAGTAGGTTCATTATGCTCTCTTGTCACCTGCAATCTGTATTCTGTGCCATTTTATGTTAGAAGAATGTAATTTAATTTTTGCTTTAGATTTTATAGTTGGTTACAGTGAAGGTATGTTGATCAGTCTCAGAAGGTTTTCTGAGGTTTGAATTTTGACTATATTGACCGTATTATAATCAATACATACTTTTGAAAGAAGATGAAATGTCATATTTCCGGACACTGACATCATTTGATGACATCTCTGAAACTCTAAATTGTAAGCCAGCACGAATTAAATATTTTCCTTTATAAGAATTGCCATTGTCATCATATTGCTTCACAAGGTGTAAATGTGAATTAATGCATTTTTATATAGTCAGTCAAAAGTGTAAACTACTATAAAAGTGGAAAACCTTCATGTCTGTGATCTCTGAATTTTATCCTGTGTTGAAATTTATTCTATTTGGTAGGTGAATCTGTATGTGACTTACTACAAAGATGAATATATAACCCTTGTTTAAACTTGGAGGGGACAATTGGTACATATTCTGTACCACATCTGCTACATACATGCTATACCCTGCCATGTCTTCTCAATATTTTGAGGCCTGGCTTACTGTGTAGGGGAGAAATACATGTTTCATTTTCCTTCACAAGGTCTTGGAATCTCCAATGCATATCCCTAAAATGGATTACAAGTGTGCCCTATGTTACCCCTTCTTCAACTACTGATCATGGATCATTTTACCAAGGACAGACAACTTGTTTTAAAATGGATGTATATTAATCTTTCCCAAACTTAATGTTGGCAATTCTCTGCTGGGCAATAACAAAGTTGGAGAAAGATGCCAGGAGATTAACTGTGAGTCAGCTGTAGGTGAATGGGTATTTTCTTGTTAATCCACGAATATAATGCAACATGGACACAAGAAACTTTTCCTATTCCATTTGTTTTAAGAATGATCCCATTCATGTCTGGACATATGCTCTTCTGATTATTTTGTTCCTCCATAAAGACAGCACATTCTTCTCCTTATTGGTATATATCTACTATATAAACAAGATGTCTCACTGCATATTAACATGCAGTGTCCCCAAAATATTGCATTATTAATTGATGTCTTTTTGCTTTACAGAAATATATTCTGAGGGATTGTTGATCCATGAATTTAATCTGCAGAAGCAATAAATGACAGAATTGAAAAATAGAAAAAATAGAAAGAAATATAAGGGAAAAAAGCACAAAGGAAAGAAAGGACAATAATGCCATAATGACAGGGAGAAGAGCATTAAAATTGGTTGGTGAAAAAAATAAATGAAAGGAAGAGGGAAGTAAGGCATTGAGAATATAAAGAAATGGGGAGAACAGAAGGAAGAGAAGAAAAGGTTACAGATGAACAGGAATCTATGGAGTTAGGGATACATATTCTTTTGTATATACCTAGGTACTTATCAGAATAAAGTCCACGAATGTGCAAAGAATGGAAAGTAAATTGTTCTCCAGTGACAAATGTAAAGGATAATTTCTATAACTATATCATAATCTCAAAAGAAGGAAACATTGTACAGTCAAATGCTTCTTCCCAGGGGAAGTCCATTTCTCCTACACAATATTCCTTAATCTCCTTTAGCTCTTAGTGTGTGGTTTATCAAGGCTTCATTGGGATCACACCCACACTATAAATGCTGAAATTATAATTTGTACTAAGGCACTAATTAGAGATAGAATCATCTCTAAAATTTAGATACTCCATGCATGTGAGGTTAATTATATGGAACAAAAATAATCTCATTTAACTTCTAAGAAACAAGAATCTATTACATGTCACTACCCAAGACTCACACGCCCAACACAGTATCACACAATATATGCATATTTGCTATTCCCAAATGACTTAAATCTAACTGTGACTTATTAACATATTTATACCTCTAACCATGGGTGAAATCATTGCCTAAAGTACGTAAACATGCAAAAAAGGTATTATGATGTCACTTGAATGGATTATTAGAACATAGGTATTCAATGTACCAATTTTTGTAAGTCCAAACTGTAGAACAGAACCAGTCTATGGTCTAGTTCATACTCATCTCCTTCCCAAACCAATAGAACATATTACTTTTGTACTGGATCCTTTGTGCAACACACACACACAAGCGGACAATCAATATGGAAATAAAATACACAGAAAGCAAAAACACAGGCTCACATATATTGACTTTCACAAATAACTGGTGCAGATATTTATTTCTGGATTCCTGAGAAATTGCCCTGTGCATATGGAAAATGCTTTTACATACCAACATTAAGCCAGATGTTCTGGAAGCACTGACCCTGAAGAGGAGTTTGTCACCATGTTGGTATCTTTGGTGTTTTCCACATAAAAAGTTCACTCTCTCTGTGCCATTGAAGCATATTTTTACCAATCAGAATCAAGGGGACACCATTGTTGATGGCAAATCTCTCCCTAAATGTCAACCTGATCTAAATTTTTACTTGTTTCAGTGGGTGGTCAAGATATGTAATTCAAATGAGTGATCAATTGCTGTCTACTTAGTTATGAAAAAACTGTTATATACTAAGACAGAAGAATATTCAACTACCCTGAAATGAGGAGATTACACTCTTCTGTGATTCAAACACTACAAATAATGTCAAAATTAGCTCTTGATGAGGGGTGTATTTGGAAGAGGCTTCCTGTCCCGCGCTACCGTCTCGCCAGCAAGAACGACGCAGGACACTCGGATCCTTCTGCAGTAAAGCTTTAATACATCTTGAGAGATAGATGATCAGCTTCTGAGAGGGAGACCCCAAGCTAAGAAACCCAGCCCCTTATATAAGCCTAGGAGCTCCGAGTGAGACGTGTAGAGCCGGGATTGGTGGTTTGCTCATCACCCCAGATGACGGGTGAGGCACAGCTTAAACGGTAAACTCCAACTGACAGCAGATGTCAGCGCCATCTTCTAATGGCGATAGCGATAGCGAGGACGGCTCCTCACATCTCCCCCTATTCATTTATTTTTGAAGCCATAGGACACCCACAACTTTGGAGTGGAGATAGAGGTCAAATCCCAATGTACAAATTTGGAACATGTACAAAGCTCCTCTCCAGGGTCTTATCCCCAGAGGGAGCCCTAACCAGTCCCGTTGTCGTTTTTCTGGGGGAAGGAGATCATGACATAGAACCTTCATGCAAGATGACTTATCTCCCAGGAGAAAGTCGTTATACCGCAGACCTCTCCTGTGCAGTGCTTAGCCTTGCAACTCCTTGGGCTGCTGAATCCTACCCACTCTATCCCGTGCAATGAGACTAGCCTCGTGGGGTGCAAGAGCCGGGAAGCCAGCGACCTATTGCTTTAACATGGTTAACCAAATGTCAGGGGAGGCTCCGTGTTCTAAGGCAGCAAGGGCTTGTGCCACCATCACTTTGTCTCTTTTGTTTGGGCTCTGAGCTTACACACCATCCAAAGCATCAACACTATTCCACAGCAGAGAACTAGGCTAAATGATCCCACCCCCACCCATTCCTTAAAATAAGAAAATGCAGATGAAATCCAGGAGGAGAGGCCTTCCATCAGAGAAAGATCCAGACGCGTCGAATTCACTTGCAGGATCGCCATTCTCAACTCACGGAGTGTCTGCTCAAACTCAAAAGTCCAATTCTGTAATAAATGTTGAGACAGAGCTTTTGACAGGTTAGCTGCTCTTGTAAAATTCTCATATTGTACTGAAGTGACACAAAGGCCAGGCAACTTTTGTTCACATCCCAATTGGGCCATCTGCCACAATATATCCAATTGTTCATGAACCAAATTAATCTGTTGGTTTACCAACATCAGGCCTCCTTGTATCTGAGAATTGGCAGTGGCCTGTTTATCTAGGGCCATGGTCACAGTGGCCGATAGTTCATTAATGGTTTGAGTTGTCTGCACAGTGGCAGAAAGTGCAAGGGCC
>NW_024431543.1:0-1460 GCF_017639785.1 Mesocricetus auratus
GTACCACAATTTCTCTATCCACTCTTCAGTTGAGGGACATCTAGGTTGCTTCCAAGTTCTGGCTATTCCAAATAAAGCTGCTATGAACATAGTGGAACAGACATCTTTGTTGTATGACTGGGCATCTTTTGGATATATGCCTAAGAGTGGAGTTGCTGGGTCTTGTGGTAGGTTTATTCCCATTTTTCTGAGGAATCCCCATACTGATTTCCAAAGTGGCTGAACCAGTTGGCACTCCCACCAGCAATGGAAGAGTGTCCCCCTTTCACCACATCCTCTGCAGCATAAATTATCATTTGGTGTTTTTGATTTTAGCCATTCTGACAGGAGTGAGATGGTATCTCAGAGTTGTTTTGATTTGCAATTCCCGGATGGCTAAGGATGTTGAGCACTTTCTCAAGTGCCTCTCAGCCTTTTTAGACTCCTCTATTGAAAACTCTCTAATTCTGCAGCCCACTTTTTAATTGGGTCCTTTGGTGTTTTGGAGACTTGCTTCTTGAGTTCGTTGTAAATTTTGGAGATCAACCCTCTGTCAGATGTGGGATTAGTGAATATTTTTCCCATTCTGTGGGCTGCCTTTTTGTCTTGCTGACTGTGTCCTTTCCCTTACAGAAGCTTCTCAGTTTCAGTAGGTCCCATTTATTAATTGTGGATCTCACTGTCTGTGCTACTGGTGTTATGTTCAGGAAGCTGTCTCCTGTACCAATTCGTTCAAAGGTACCACCCACTTTCTCTTCTAAGTGGTTCAGTGTGGCTGGATTTATGTTGAGGTCTTTGATCCATTTGGACTAAATTTTGTGCATGGCGATAAACATGGATCGATCCGCATTCTTCTACATGCCAGTCTCCAATTATGCCAGCACCATTTGTTGAAGATGCTTTCTTTATTCCATTGTATATTTTTAGCTTCTTTGTCAAAGATCAGATGTTCGTATGTGTGTGGGTTAATACCCGGGTTTTCAATTCGATTCCATTGGTCTACCTGTCAATTTTTGTGCCAATACCAAGCTGTTTTCAGGACTATAGCTCTATAATAGAGCTTGAGGTCAGGGATGGTAATGCCTCTGTACGTTGCCTTGTTGAACAGGGTTGTTTTGGCTATCCTGGGTCTTTTGTTTTTCCATACAAAATTGATTATTGTTCTTTCAAGGTCTGTAAAGAATTGTGCCGGGATTTTAAAGGGGATTGCATTGAATCTGTAGATTGCTTTTGGCAGGATTGCCATTTTTACTACATTGATCCTACCTATCCAAGAGCTTGGGAGATCTTTCCATTTTCTGAGGGCTTGTTTAATTTCTTTTTTTAAAGATTCAAAGTTCTTGCGATACAGGTCTTTCACTTGTTTGGTTAGCTTACCAAAGGTATTTTATGTTGTTTGTGGCAATTGTAAAGGGTGATGTTTCTCTGATTTCTTTTTCAGCCCAGCACTTGGGAGGCAGAGGCAGGCGGATTTCTGTGAG
>NW_024431544.1:0-51690 GCF_017639785.1 Mesocricetus auratus
CTATGTATTTATTTAAATGATCATTTCCTCACCAACAATCACCGGAGCTTCAAGACACATTTTGGGAGTTAAGGACACAGGACCATCGAGTTATTGAATTATAGAATTAGTCACCTCCACGATGGCATCATCGGTTAGGGGTGGGGCGGCCCAGTCAGGGGTTTGGAGATGGCTGCATTGGCAGGCATGGCTCCTGGAAGAGCGAGGGACACAGGGAGATGTAGTCCAGCAGACACCATGGTGTCCAGCGAGAGGAAACACAAAGATTCGACCCAGCTGAGTGTGGTGATCGCAGTTGGCACCCCACTGCTGCTCCTCTCCATCCTGGACTTGGCTGGGATCCACTATGACGAAGACAAGTGGCGGCAGCAGCTTGAGGGGCACCGGTGCCATCACTGCAGCGGCCCAGGGGGTGCATTCCCAGGGTTTACATCACAGCATACAACAAGTGGCTCTGATGGAGAAGCCACTGCCCTGGTCCCATCATGCAGGGCTGCAGCAGCATCAGGACTACTGGGACCTGGTCATCCTCGATGATGACTTCAGCCTGACAGGGCTCATCAGGCAAGGTTTTCGGATCCTGTGATTGTTAAATTATTGAATTTTTAAACCTATGATGATGACAGCGTTCTTCGTGAACCTGGTCTTGCCTGTCCTCCAGGGAACTGATGAAACAAAACAGTCCAGCTGTTTAATTATTTAATTATCTAAAGATCTCATGACATAATCTGTGATCAGTGAGGTCTGGAGCCACCTTGTGGGAATCAAGGGTGACAGAACTTCTCCTCATCTGATTTTATATTTCTTCTGATCTGTCATATATGTGAGGATGAGCAGAGTCTGTCTCTACCTTCGTGGAGTTAATCCTGCGACATCATCTCCTTATTTAGTTACTACAAACAACCATGTTTTTCTGTGAAGAGTCTACTCAGGTAGGGTTTTTTCTCTACCTTGCCATTATCACTGGTGTTATCTTTCAAGGAAAATGAAGAAGATATACGTGGGTTTCCTTATTTCTTTATACTCCCATAATGAAGAGTATCATTTCCTTAGATGCATTAGAAAACACAGGTATATTTCTCAAGAATAGTATAGGCAAGTATGTGTATGTAGACTCCATTTTTTTGAGTAAAAGCATGTGATGTCATGTGTGGAACACGGATTTTTTTGCATTATGTAGTAGGCATACATGACATCCACACCAAAGACACCAACCCACTTCATAATTCTGTCTTGGAAATTTTAGTGTAGTCAAAGTCACCTAGAAGTTTCAGACATCCAACTCTGTTGGATTTCACAGTTACAGTAGTTTGACAGCACACTTGATTAAATGCGTAGTTTAAGATTGAAGAGTTTAAATTTTTATTTATGAAAATATAGTGAATTTAAGTGTATCTGGTACACTTCTGGTGATTCTTCTGATGAGATATCTATGTTTAGATCTGTACTGCATATTTAAATTGACTTTTTGCTATTTTAGTGTCTGGTTCCTTGGGTTCTATACATATATATATTGGAGTTCAGTCATCTGTCAGATGTGGGGATGGTGAATAAATTTTCTCATTCTGTAGGCTGCTCTTTTGACTTGTTGATAGCATCTTTGCTTATGGAAACTGCCCCATGCATTAGTTGTTGCTTTTGCTGTCTGGGTCCCTGCTGTTCTACTCAATATGTTGTTTGCTGTGCCAAGCCTTTCAAAGTTACTTATCACTTTCTCTTCTATCAGGTTCAAAGTAACTGGAGTTATTTTGAGGTCTTGCATCCACTTAGACTTGAGTTTAGTCCAGCTAGAAGATATTGTTCCCTTTTCTTTCTTTTCTGTACAGTTATCCAGTATATACAGAACCATATGGTGAAGATTCCTTTTTTCCATTGTGGAATTTTTTTATTTCTTTGTCAAAATTAAGTTGTTCATAGGTGTTTGGACTTGTATCAATGTCCTTGGTTTGACTTCGTTGATATACTTGTCTGCTTTTCTGCCAATACCAAGTTGTTTTTATTAGTAAATCTCTATAGTAGAGTTTGAAGTTAGGGATGGTGATACCTCTGCATGTTCTGTTACTGTACAGTACTGTTTTTATTATCCTGGGTTTTTTGTTTGCTTTTTTCGTATGAAATTGAGAATCGTTATTTTAATATTTGTGAAATTTTTGTAGGAATTTATCTTGCATTGATGGTGTTTGATAGCTATATTGTGTATATGCTAACACAGACTCTTCTGGGGGTCTCTCATTTAACAAAGTAAACCAGACTCGTTTTCCTTTGGATGAAAGCTGGGAATCTACATCCTGGTACTCTATCACAATCTGATATACAGTACACTGTGTATGTTCTGAACAATACTGAAGCTGAAACATCTATCAGGAGCTCCTGCAATAATGGACATGAGGCAACATAGCATCAGCTTTGTTTCTCTGGTCACTTGCTCTAGCTGAATGTTCAGAATGTCCATCTGCTGTTTCACCTCTTTAGAACAGCAGTTGCATTGCCAGTTCCTGTCAAATTACTAGCCTGGAATACTTGACTTCCTGGATCCATGTCAGGCAGTGAAGTCCAATTTCTTCTCAGAAACCTCAATACCTGTGCCCCATTACCCAAAATTCCAGCCCAAGGCAGAATTCCACAGGGGGACTCCAATCTCATGCCCAGGACATACTGTTCTTTATTCTTTTATGACAGTTTAAAATGAGGATGAATGTCAGTTTTCTTCAGCTTCTCTCTGGTCTCTTTACCCTCTCCATATTTTGTCATATGATGAATCATCAGTCTTGCCAGCACAATCACTGATGAACCGTAAGGACACTGAAGGACTCCCCAAAGACAGTTGGTGACAGGTGACAACACAGTGTTCCATACTCTCCAGGATACAATGGAATATTCTGGGAAAAGCTGCTGACCTCTTCAGCCTCTGTTCAGAGGAAATCCAGGACTCTTCTAAGTGCTTGCCTGTGAATCTCTGCACGTTCTTCAATAAGTTCCTGAATGAAAGTGTTATGATGCCAATGAGGTTAGTCAGTCATCTTATTACCAAAGATGACTCGTTCAGACACCCACTCCACCTTTGATATGAATCTAAGCTAATGACTTCCTGTGAGGTCTTGGGAGTTTCCTTCACACCAGTCTTCTCCGTAATCCTGAAATGCCCCCATCAAAATATTTCGGTCATTACTCTCTTCCTCATTCTGGTGTACAAGACTTCCAAAGTAAGTCCTCCATGCCTACTTTCCCCAGGAGATCTCTTTAATTCCTGTTTCCAGATAAATCCCTACATCCCTTTTTCAGTGCTTCAAGTTTCCTAGCCTGTCTGGGGATATGTGTAGAAGCCTGGTTATACTTTAGTTTACACCTGTTATCTAATTATAGGAATATACCACATTTGTTTCTCTGAGCCTGGGCTACATCACTCAGGATGACTTTTTTCTACTTGTATACATTTGCTTGTAAATTTCATGAATTACTACAATTTCTTTGTTATTCAGTTCTAGGACATCTAGGTTAGTTTCAGGGTCTGTCTATTATGAGTAACACTGCTAGGAACCTAGCTGATCACGTGTTCTTATTAGATGATTGAACATCCTTTGCGTATATGATCAAGATTGGTGTAGTTGAAATTGTGGCAGATTGATTCTCAGTTTTCAGAGAAACTGACAAATTGATTTCTAAAGCAGTTGTTCAAGTTTGCACTACACTTGAAGTTAAAAGTGTTCTGCTTGCTCCACAGCCCCTCCAATGTAAGCTTATATTAGTGTTATTGGTCTTAGCCATACATCTGACAGGTGTAAGATGCAATCTTGGAGATGTTTTGATTTACATTCACAAAGAATGTTGAATTGCTTTGTATCTGTATATTGATTTTAGTACAAATACCATATTTACATTTCAACATCTAATTAGATGTCCATGTACTTTTTTCAGTTTATTTATATGATGGATTATGTTCACAGATATTCCTCTGTTGAGCCATCCCTGTATCTCTGTGCTGAAGTCTACTTAATTATTGTGGATAATTTCTTTTGGTTTTATTTTTGGATTCTTTTTGCCAGTGTATTTTTTTCCTTTTTAAATTTTAGTTATAGAAAACTTGTTCTACTTGTCAATCACAGATTTCTCACATTCCACTCTTCTTCTGTGCCCTACTAACATCCCATCCCAACCCATGTCTGCTTCCAAGGGAGGGTGAGTCATTCTATGGAGGGTCATTATCACTCAAATCAAAGCCTTGGTCTTCCTCCATGTGTAGGCTGAGAGAGTACCCCTTGATTTTGAGTGTGCTCTCAATGCATTCATGTACTAAAGATAAAAGATGATAGATTACCAGAGGACTTAATGAGACCTCTAAACTGACACCCATGTACACGGAGTCAGCAACAGACTTAAACTTCTTTCTCGGCTATCAGTCTGGGGTCCATGACCTCCCTATTGTTCAGGCCAGGTGCCTTTGAGGGATTCTCCTCCCTAGTATTGACCCATTTGTTCATTACTCCTCCTTCTCTGTGATTGGATTCCAGAGTTCATCTCAGAGTTAAGCTGTGGGTGTTAGCTTCTGCTTCCATCAGCTAGTGTATGAAGGCTCTAGGATGCCATATAAGGAAGTCATCAATGTCATTATCAGAGAAGGGCATTCAAGGTAGCCTCTCAAGTCCTGCTAAGATTGTTAGTTTGGGTCAAACTTGTAGATATCTGCCCATTTCTCTAAGATAGATTTCTCTTTAAATCTATAATGGCTCTCTCTATTATTGTATCTCATATCTTGCTCTCTCTGTTCTTCCCCTGACTCAATGTTCCTCCTCTCTCATGTGATCCTGTACCCTCATGACGTTCCCTTCTGTTTCTCCTAATTCCCTCTCCTCTCCCAATTAACTCATGAGAACATGTGTCTTTCTCCTTTTCTGTGGGAACATGTTTGTCTCTCTTAGCGTTCTGCTTGTTTCGAAGCTTTTCTGAGAGTGTGGATTTTAGATGGGAAATACTTTGCTCCCATGTCTAAAACTCATATATGAGTGAATTTATACCATGTTTGTAGTTTTTGATTGGACTACCTCACTGAGAATGGTTTCTTCTTGTTCCATCCATTTGCCTTGCAATTTCAAGATTTCTTTGTGTTTTTTACTGAGTAGTACTACACTGTGTAAATGTATGATATTTTCTCTAAACATTCTTCTGGTGCAGGCCATCTAGGTTTCTTCAAGATTCTGACTAATACAAATAATGCTGCTATGAACATGGTTGGACAGAGGTCCTTGGTGTATTAATGTGCATCTTTTGGTTACATGCTGAAGAATGTGACTGGTGGGTCTTTTGCTAGACTGATTCCCATTTTCCTGTGGAACCAAAATATTGAATTCAAAAGTGGCTGTAGAGGAATGCATTCTCACCAGACTGAAGGCATGTTTCCTTTTCTCCACATCCTATCCACCATAAAATGTCATTTGTGTTTTTTATCTTAGCCATTCTGAGAAGAGTGACATGGTATCTCAGAGTTGTTTTGATTTGCCTTTCAATGACGGCCAAGAACATTGACCACTTTCTCAAGGTTCTATCTGCTATTTTTGACTCCTGAGTTGAGAATTCTCTATTTTGTTATGTACCCCAATTTTTATTTGGATCTTTTTGTGTTTTGGAGACTACCTTCTTGAGTACTTAAATTTTGGAGATCATCCCTCTGTCAGATGTGCAGTTGGTGAAATCTTTTCCCTTTTTTGGGCAGCTTTTTAGTCTTGTTGCCTGTGTCTTTTCCCTTTCAGAAGCTTCTCAGTTTCAGGAGGTCCTGTTAATTAATTCCCAATCTCAGTGTCTGTGCTACTTATGTTATGTTCAGGAAGAGGTCTCCTGTAACAGTTGCCTCAAGGACATTTCAAATTTTCTCTTCTTAGAAGATCAGAATGGCTGGATTTATGGTGAACTTTTTAATCCATTTGGACATATTTTTGTGCATGGTTTTGTTTAATACCCTTGTCTTCAATTCCATTCCATTGTTCTTTCTATCTCTTTTTTTCCAATAAGAAGCTGTTTTTATTACCATAGCTCTACAGTAGTGCTTGTATTCAGAGATGGTGATGCCTCCTAAAGTTCTTTATATACAGGTTTGGTTTAGCTATCCTGGGTTTTTGCTTTTCCATATAAAGTGATGAATTGTCCTTTCAATATCTCTGAAGAATTGTGATGGGATTTTGATAGGTATTGTATTGAATTTGCAGATTGCTTTTGGTAATATTACCATTTTTACTATTTTGATCTTACCTATCCAAGAGTATGGAATATATTTCCCTATTCTGTTATCTTCTGTAATTTCTTTCTTTTTTTGTTTTTTTTTGTTTTTTTTGGTCTCTGAAGGGCCTGTGGTAGGTAGGTTTATTTTGACTATAGTGGGGTTGAATTCTCACATATCATACATTCCACTTCCAGTAAGGCATGAGTGTGTGACATCGAGCAGCTATAGATGGCCACCATGCTTTATAGTCCTGATGGAACTTTCTTGTATTTCTCTCATGTTGTATTTTTTTTTCTTTTTCTTTTTATTAATATTTTTTTATTTTCCATTTTAAATTTAGATAAGAAACAAGGTTGCTTCACAAGTCAGTACGAGGTCCCTCTCCCTTTCCCTCCCCTCCTCCCGTGCCCTCCCCCATCCCCCCGTTATCCCCTCATTCCCCCAGGGAGGGTGAGGCCCTCCATGGGGGTGTCCATAGTCTGTCATTTCATATAGGGCAGGGCCTAGACCCTTCCCCAAGAGTTCAGGGTGAGAGTGCACCTCACATTGTTCTATGGGAGTCCAGAGACCGTGTGTATACTTGGGATGGGTACTGATCTGCTGTCCAAGGCTCAATAGATTACCTAGGCCTCCTCACTGACACCCAGATTCAGGGGGTCTTGATCAGTCCCATGCTGGATTCCCAGGCTGATGCCTGGGATTCAAGAGTTAACCTTTGTCTGGTCAGCTGTTTCTGGGGGTTCAACCAGCCCAGTCTTAATCCCTTTGATCATCAGTCCTCCCTCTCTGATACTGGCTTTCTTGAGTTCAGCTCAGTACTTAACCAGCCAGTAAATGAAGTTACTGTTTTCCAGACTCTCTGGCCATAGGATTGTAGGTTGGCACTCCCCAGATCTATGACTAAAATCCATATATGAGAGAGTACATGCCATGTTTCTCTTTTTGTGACTGGGTTACCTCACTCAGGATGGTTTCTTCTAGTGTCATCCATTTGCCTGCGAATCTCATGATTCCATTATTTTTTTCTGCTGAATAGTACTCCATTGTGTAGATGTACCACATTTTCTCTATCCACTCTTCGGGTGAGGGACATCTAGGTTGCGTCCAAGTTCTGGCTATTACAAATAAAGCTGCTATGAACATAGTGGAACAGACATCTTTGTTATATGAATGGGCATCTTTTGGATATATGGCTAAGAGTGCAGTTGCTGGGTCTTGTGGTAGGTTTATTCCCATTTTTCTGAGGAATCTCCATACTGCTTTCCAAAGTGGCTGAACCAGTTGGCACTCCCACCAGCAATGGAGGAGTGTCCCCCTTTCACCGCATCCTCTCCAGCATAAATTGTCATTGGTGTTTTTGATTTTAGCCATTCTGACAGGAGTGAGATGGTATCTCAGAGTTGCTTTGATTTGCATTTCCCGGATGGCTAAGGATGTTGAGCACTTTCTCAAGTGCCTCTCAGCCATTTTAGACTCCTCTATTGAAAACTCTCTATTTAGTTCTGCAGCCCACTTCTTAATTGGGTCCTTTGCTGTTTTGGAGACTTGCTTCTTGAGTTCTTTGTAAATTTTGGAGATCAACCCTCTGTCAGATGTGGGATTAGTGAATATTTTTCCCATTCTGTGGGCTGCCTTTTTGTCTTGCTGACTGTGTCCTTTGCCTTACAGAAGCTTCTCAGTTTCAGTAGGTCCCATTTATTAATTGTTGATCTCACTTTCTGTGCTACTGGTGTTATGTTCAGGAAGCTGTCTCCTGTACCAATTCGTTCAAGGGTACCACCCACTTTCTCTTCTAAGAGGTTCAGTGTGGCTGGATTTATGTTGAGGTCTTTGATCCATTTGGACTTAAGTTTTGTGCATGGCGATAAACATGGATCGATCCGCATTCTTCTACATGCCAGTCTCCAATTATGCCAGCACCATTTGTTGAAGATGCTTTCTTTATTCCATTGTATATTTTTAGCTTCTTTGTCAAAGATCAGATGTTCGTACGTGTGTGGGTTAATACCCGGATTTTCAATTCGATTCCATTGGTCTACCTGTCTATTTTTGTGCCAATACCACGCTGTTTTCAGGACTATAGCTCTATAATAGAGCTTGAGGTCAGGGATAGTGATGTCTCCGGACGTTGCCTTGTTGAACAGGGTTGTTTTGGCTATCCTGGGTCTTTTGTTTTTCCATACAAAATTGATTATTGTTCTTTCAAGGTCTGTGAAGAATTGTGCTGGGATTTTAATGGGGATAGCATTGTATCTGTAGATTGCTTTTGGCAGGATTGCCATTTTTACTACATTGATCCTACCTATCCAAGAGCATGGGAGATCTTTCCATTTTCTGAGGGCTTCTTTAATTTCTTTCTTTAAAGATTCAAAGTTCTTACGATACAGGTCTTTCACTTGTTTGGTTAGCGTTACCCCAAGGTATTTTATGTTGTTTGTGGCAATTGTAAAGGGTGATGTTTCTCTGATTTCTCTTTCACCCCTTTTATCATCTGTATATAGTAGGGCTACTGACTTTCTTGAGTTGATCTTGTAACCTGCCACTTTGCTGAAGGTGTTAATCAGCTGTAAGAGTTCCCTGGTAGAGTTCTTTGGGTCATTGATGTAAACTATCATATCGTCTGCAAACAGTGAAAGTTTGACTTCTTCCTTTCCAATTTGTATCCCCTTGATCCCCCTTTGTTGTCGTATGGCAATAGCTAGAACTTCAAGTACCATGTTGAAAAGGTATGGAGAGAGTGGACAGCCTTGTTTTGTTCCTGATTTTAGAGGAATTGCGTTGAGTTTCTGTCCATTTAGTTTGATGTTGGCTGTTGGTTTACTGTATATGGCTTTTATTATGTTTAAGTATGTCCCTGTTATCCCAGATCTCTCCAAGACCTTTATCATGAAGGGGTGTTGGATTTTGTCAAAGGCTTTTTCAGCATCTATTGAGATGATCATGTGATTTTTGTTTTTCAGCTTGTTTATATGGTGGATTACGTTGATGGATTTTCGTATGTTGAACCATCCCTGCATCCATGGGATGAAACCTACTTGATCGTGATGAATGATTGTTTTGATGTGTTCTTGGATCCGATTTGCCAGTATTTTATTGAGTATTTTTGCATCAATGTTCATGAGGGATATTGGTCTGAAGTTCTCTTTCTTGGTTGTATCTTTGTGTGGCTTGGGGATCAAGGTTATTGAAGCCTCATAGAAAGAGTTTGGCAATGACCCTTCTGCTTCTATTGTGTGGAACACATTGAGAAGAATTGGTATAATGTGTTCTTTGAATTTGTGGTAGAATTTTGCACTGAGGCCATCTGGACCTGGACTTTTTTTGGTTGGGAGACTTTTGATGACAGCTTCTATTTCCATAGGGGTTATAGGTCTATTTAAATTGCTTATCTGTTCTTGATTTAGTTTTGGCAAATGATAGCTGTCCAGGAAGTCATCCATTTCCTTTAAATTTTCGAATTTTGTGGAGTACAGGTTTTCAAAGTATGACCTAATGATTCTCTGGATTTCCTCAGAGTCTGTTGTTATGTCCCCCTTTTCATTTCTTTTTTTTTCTTTGCTATTTTTTTTATTTTCCATTTTAAATTTAGATAAGAAACAAGGTTGCTTCACAAGTCAGTACGAGGTCCCTCTCCCTTTCCCTCCCCTCCTCCCATGCCCTCCCCCCATTCCCCCCGTTATCCCCTCATTCCCCCAGGGAGGGTGAGGCCCTCCATGGGGGTGTCCATAGTCTGTCATTTCATATAGGGCAGGGCCTAGACCCTTCCCCAAGAGTTCAGGGTGAGAGTGCACCTCACATTGTTCTATGGGAGTCCAGAGACCGTGTGTATACTATTTGCGTGTTCACTCTCTGCTGTTTGGTAAGTTTGGACAAAGGTTTGTCTATCTTGTTGATTTTCTCAAAGAACCAACTCTTCGTTGCATTGATTCTTTGTATTGTTTTCCTGGTTACTACTTTGTTGATTTCAGCCCTCAATTTGATTATTTCCTGGCATCTACTCCTCCTGGGGAAGTTTGCTTCTTTGTGTTCTAGAGCTTTTAGCTGTGATGTTAATTCTCTGGTATAACTGTTTTCCTGTTTCTTCATGTGAGCACTTAGTGCTATGAACTTCCCCGTAGCACTGCTTTCAAAGTGTCCCATAGGTTTGGGTATGTTGTGTCTTCATTCTCATTCAATTCGAGGAAGTCTTTAATTTCTTTTTTTATTTCCTCTTTGACCCAGGGATGGTGCAGTTGAGCATTATTCAATTTCCATGAGTTTGTAGGCTTTCTGCAATTTGTGTTGATGTTGAATTCTAATTTTAAGGCATGGTGGTCTGATAAGATGCATGGAGTTATTCCAATTTTTTTGTAGCTGCTGAGGTTTGATATGTTGCCAAGTATGTGGTCGATTTTTGAGAAGGTTCCATGTGGTGGTGAGAAGAAGGTATATTCTTTTTTTGTGGATGAAATGTTCTATAGATATCTGTTAATCCCAGTTGGGTCATTACTTCTATTAGGCCCTTTGCTTCTTTGTTGAGTTTCTGTCTGGTATTCTTGTCTAGTGGTGAGAGTGGTGTGTTGAAATCTCCCACTATAACTGTGTGGGTCTTTAGATGAGATTTAAGTTCTAATAATGTTTCTTTAACGAATGTGGATGCCTTTGTATTGGGGGCATAGATGTTCAGGATAGACACTTCATCTTGGTGGGTTTCACCTGTGATGAGTATGTAATGACCTCCTTCATCTCTTTTGATTGATTTTATTTTAAAGTCTAGTTTGTTAGATATTAGGATTGCTACCCCTGCTTGTTTCTTGGGTCCATTTGATTGAAACATTTTTTCCCAACCTTTAACTCTCAAGTAATGTCTGTCTTTGAGGGTGAGGTGTGTTTCTTGTATGCAGCAGAAGGAAGGGTTCTGTCTTCGAATCCATCCTGCTAGTCTGTGTCTTTTTATGGGTGAGTTAAGGCCGTTAATATTGAGGGATATTAATGACCATTGATTGCTCATCCTTCTTCGATTTGCGATGGTTGTTGTTGGTGGAATTATGGGTGGAATTTCACCCCTTTGTTCTTTTGGCTGTTGGTAGAGAGGGATTCTCTAATGCTTATGTTTTTCTGGTTGTAGTTAGCTTCCTTGGGTTGGAGTTTTCCTTCCAAATTTTTCTGTAGGGCTGGGTTAGTGGACACATATTGGTTGAATCTAGTTTTGTCATGTAATATCTTGTTTTCTCCGTCTATAGTGATTGAGAGCTTTGCCGGGTATAGTAGTCTGGGCTTGCATCCATGGTCTCTTAGTGTAGGTAGAATATCTATCCAGGACCTTCTGGCTTTCAGAGTTTCCATGGAGAAATCAGGTGTAATTCTGATAGGTCTGCCTTTATATGTTACTTGACCTTTTTCCTTAGCTGCTCTTAATATTCTTTCTTTATTCTGTATGTTTGGGGTCTTGATTATTATGTGGCGAGGGGATTTTTTTTGTGGTCCACTCTATTTGGTGTTCTGTAGGCTTCTTGTACCTTCATTGGCATGTCTTTCTTAAGGTTGGGGAAGTTTTCTTCTATGATTTTGTTGAATATGCCTTCTGCCCCTTTGAGATGGATTTCTTCTCCTTCTTCTATACCTATTATTCTTAGGTTTGGTCTTTTCATGGTGTCCCATAATTCCTGGATGTTTTGTGTTAAGGATTTGTTGGATTTAAGGTTTTCTTTGGTTGATAAATCCATTTCTCCTAATGTATCTTCAACACTTGAGATTCTCTCTTCCATCTCTTCTATTCTGTTGGTAATGCTTGTATTGGTAGTGCCTGACTGTTTGTCCAGCTTTTCTATTTTCTGCCTTTCTTCAGATTGTGTTTTTTTTAGTGTCTCTATTTCAGTTTTCAACCCTTGCAGCGTTTGCATTGCTTCTTGCAATTTTCTGTTTATCTGTTCATCCGTTTGTTGCCTTTTATGAATTTTTTGGTTTGTTCTTTCTTCCATTTCTTGCATTTTTTGGTTTGCTTTTTGTTCCATTTCTTGGATTTTGTGCTTTGTTTCTTCTTCCATTTCCTGCCTTTTTTGGTTTGTTTCTTCTTCTAATTCTTGCATTTTTTGCTTTGCTTTTTCTTCCATTTCTTGCATTTTTTGCTTCATTTTTTCTTCCATTTCGTGCCTTTTTTGGTTTGTTTTTTCTTCCAATTCTTGCATTTTTTGGTTTGTTTTTTCTTCCATTTCTTTGAGGGATTTTCCAATATCCTCTTTTAGGGCCTCTATCATTTTCATGAAAGTGCTTTTAAGGTCGTTCTCTTCTGCTTCCTTTGCGTTGGAATATTGGGGTCTTGCTGGTGTGGAGTCTCTAGAATCTGGCGGTGTCATATTTGTTTTTAAGTTGCTGACTGTGTTTTTGTATTGTCTCTTTCCCATCTCTTCTTCTAGTGGGTGCAGAAAGAGCCCCTTCCTGGTCTGGGGACCAGAGTTCCCTTTGGTGGGTGCTAGTAAGTCCAGTAATCTGGTGGTTCTTCTATACCTTGTCCAAATGCTGGTCCGTGGGTGGAGAAGAAGTACAGGAATCTGGGGTGCTTAGCCTCCTACCTGGTCCCCTGGACCTTATGCTGGGTCCTGTTGTACCTGATCCAGAACAGCTACTCCCCTGGTCTCCCTGGCTCCTGTAGTTTCCTTGTCTCTTTGGTGGGAGAGAAGATCTGGAGTCTGGGGTGCTTGGCTCCCGCCGGGACTGGGAGCTCTGTGCAGTTCCCAGGCGATCTGCAGGCTCTGGAATACAGGCCGGGAAGCTGGCCTGTTTACCTATGCTGCCAGAGGGACAGCTACTTCCCTGTACTCCCAGCCTCCTCTCGTTTCCTAGTCTCGTTGGTGGGAGAGAAGATCTGGAGTCTGGGGTGCTTGGCTCCTGCCGGGATTGGGAACTCTGTGCAGTTCCCAGGCGATCTGCAGGCTCTGGAACACAGGCCGGGAAGCTGGCCTATTTACCTGATGCTCCCGCCGGGATTGGGAGCTCTGTGCAGTTCCCAGGCGATCTGCAGGCTCTGGAACACAGGCCGGAAAGCTGGCCTGTTTACCTGATGCTCCCGCCGGGATTGGGAGCTCTGTGCAGTTCCCAGGCGATCTTATCCTTCATGTTCTTCTTGTTCTTGTACTTCTTCATCATCATCTTCTTCCTCTTTCACTTCTTTTGTTTTTAGGATCATTAATACTACATTGGTATACTGAAAACAGGATTGTCTGAGTAGCCCTGGAATTCTTTGAACTCATTTTATACACAAGATATGCCACAATCTCATAAAAATCACCCTGTCTCTCTCTGCCTCCAAATTGTGAATTTTATGAAATGAGCCAACATGCACAGTTATATTAAAGAATCTA
Organism: Mesocricetus auratus; assembly: GCF_017639785.1. Classification (NCBI taxonomy): domain Eukaryota; kingdom Metazoa; phylum Chordata; class Mammalia; order Rodentia; family Cricetidae; genus Mesocricetus; species Mesocricetus auratus. The sequence goes on from NW_024431544.1 coordinate 13,552, forward strand.
CATTTATTTTCTGTGTATGTGTTTTTTTTTGGTTTTTCGAGACAGGGTTTCTCTGTGGCTTTGGAGGCTGTCCTGGAGCTAGCTCTGTAGAGAAGGCTGGCCTCGAACTCACAGAGATCCGCCTGCCTCTGCCTCCCAGGTGCTGGGATTAAAGGCGTGCGCCACCAACGCCCGGCTTGTGCATGTCTTTTAACAGAATGTACAAATGTGTAGCCAATGAATTTCTGGGGACCAAGAAAGGTAAAAGAGAGCATTAGATACCCTATGAATTAAGCTATGGTCAATTGTTAACCATATGGTTGTTGGGAAACAAACTTTGGTCCTGTAGCAAGAGCAGTCTGTGCTAAAAACCACTGAGCAATCTCTCCCAGGCCATATTATTGTTTTAAACAGGATTCGTATTAATTCGTGAAAACTCATAATTTTCATTCCAAATCTCAAACTGAAAGTAAAGAGATTGTTAAACTGAGGCATTACACTTATGGTTTTCTTTTTCATTTCTCAAAATACCAGGTTTATTTAAATTTCAATTAAGACTATTTCTTCCCAGGCAGTGATGGTACATGTTTTTAATCCAAGCACTCAGGAGACAGAGGCATGCACATGTCTGTGAGTTTGTGGACATCCTGTTCTACAAAGTGAGTTCCAGGTCAGCCAAGACTCTTTCACTTATAAACTCTCACCATATAAAACCAGGCAACTTTGCATGGTCAGGGTGGTGTTGCAGTCCTTTAATCCCAAAACTTGTCAGGAAGAGAGAAGCAGAAATCTTAGTTAGAGAGTTGACCATTGAATAAATTGAGATCCCTAACCAACGGTGAGTCTCCCATGCTGACCAAGCAATCATGAATCTTCTGATAAGACTCCCACCCCAGCATATCATAGATGTGAGCATGTGCCCATGTCTCTGGATCCACATTTCCTTGCCCATCAGGGCACTCCTTGCCTGTGGACTGCAGGCAGGTCTACCCAACCACGGTGCACTAAGCAAGTGCCAGTAGGCTGACAGAGTTTTGCTGGTCCAGATCCTATCCCCAGGGAGTGGGAGTGCCACAGACACTCACTGTGAGACCCTTCAAATATTTGATCTGCTATCAATCACTGGAAAAGAACCTTGAATAGGTTCCCACTTGGAGAAGAAAAGACATCATTTGTACCAACTGCAAGAAAGAATGGGAAGATAACAGTATAAGAAAACTTTCAACAACAGAAAAACAAATATGTTAGTAAAAATGTATAGGGACTTTTCACCATATTCACCATTTTTAAAGTTTCTCTGAATAACTCTGGCATGAATATTCACACACCCCCGTCTGTCTCAATCTCCCTGTATTGTGTAAATACACTAACATCACAAAAGGAAAAAATACATTTCATTGTGAAAACTTAAAATTTTTTAAAATTCAAGTTTTTTTCTCATAAACACTGAGTTAATGAATAGTTTAAATGTTATGTAATAGGAGAATTAAATGAAATGCAAGGGGAAATTTCAAAGATTATATCTAAAGAATTTCAACACGGATTCATGGTAAAGAATAGAGCTCTGCTTTGAGAGATTAATTAAATTTCAGAAGTTAAGGAGAAATTCATGTAAGATAGAATTAGTGTTAAAGAATACATAGGATAATTAAAAATAAAAATAAAAAGATCCACACACAGAAATCCCTGTTTTTCATTTTCCAAGAAAATTAGTATAATTATAATGTAGAAAGTGATTTACATTTTAGGGGAAAATAAATGATTACATAATGTTGTTAGTCCATGAGTGGGTGGGTTTGTTTAAGTATGTGGGAGGTGTACTAGAATGTGACCGAATGCGAGACCATAACTCTTGCCTGGTAACCCTGGTAGAATTCTTTTTAATAATGTCAGGGCCCAAAAGGGATACAGCAGCTGAAATGTCTGTTATTTCATATTTTACCCTCCCAAGATAAGTGTCCTGTACATTCTATAATGGCAGAATATGAAGACAATGATTTTAATACCCTGGCCATAGACAAAGCCCAGTATTTGGTCTGCAGGCTTCAATATTTTCCAAGTCAAGTATACATAAGAGAAAATATATTTTGTTGAAAAACTGTTAAAAGTCTCTTGTTGATGAATGCTCTTGTTCCTAGTCCTGTATACTATAGTTAGGTTATATGACAGGTGAATATATTTTTGACACTTGCTTTGCAGTAGTTGTAGCAGATGAATGGAATGCTGATACAGTTTAGGAATGTAACTGAGAGATAGTGAACATGCCATCCATGTGCAATGTCCTAAATTCAATCTTAGTATTGGGAGAGGAAAGAATGGAAAATGAAGCCTGTAACATCTTATGGAGAGGCATACAGAAAACTGGAGTTTTCATAGATGCCACTAAAAGTTTCCAAACCTGAATTCTTGGTCTTACTGGAATGTGACAGTCAATCATTTGGATGACAAAAAATATCAAATGTAGGGCAGACATACATAGAGACCCTATATATAAAGATATAACATTTAAATTTAGTGCTTGTAGTGATGGACTGGCAAGATGACTAAGCAAGTAATGACAATCTAGACAAGAGAACAGACATGAGGTTATTTTTCATTTATTAGTCACCTTATTGAAGAGGAAATTGATATCACTAAATGAACCAAATTGTAATGATGAGTTTCCAGGCAATGTGTGTGGTGATATATCTCTGAACCTAGTAACGGGAAAGTAGTGACAGAATAATAATGAGGCTCGGGCAAATCTTTGCTACATAAGACCCTATCAAAAATAATATAAATAGAAATGAATAAGTGGGATGTTTGATAGAGAAATCTGTGGAAATACGGGATGACATGGGGACATGGGCCTGAGCATTCTTATTTCTGGTCTTGCAGAGGTGTAAGCTGGAGATCTAAAAGGCTCCTCTATTTGAGAGACAATGCTGGATTTTCTGCATCAGATAGAACCCTCTCTTACCACCTAGTAATTGGAGACAGTTATTGGCATCAGGACACGAAAGACTTAGTTGTAAGTCAGGGATGCTCTTCTATCTTGAATACAATCAGTTATAAATATTTTATATTATTCCTAGAGGAACTTAATGAGGTCTTAGCTCCTTGGATACTTAGTGTGCAGAAACAGTCTTCTTTTATTAATGGTCCTGTCAAGCGGGTCTGGTTCAACCATAGGAATTTTTCTGTCAAAGGGACCTTGAATGATATTGGTTCCCAAACATCAGAATGTTATGGCATAATTTATGATGATGTCACTCCAGGAGAGCTTGACAAGAATAAACTAATTATCTGGAAGATACCATTTCTGAGAACATTCTGAGATCTGCTGTGGTAATACAGTAGCATCAACCATCACACTCATTTCTGAGTCTTTTAAAGACATGCTCTCCTTTATAGGAAATTGGCTTTTGTGCAGTCTCATACCAAGCTGGCTAGTCTGAAGCCTCCTCCAAAGACTGCTTAGCTAGAGCTTTAAGAGAGACTCCTAAACACCCGAGATCATTCCCTGCAATCCCCAACAGACTAAAAAAATTAAGGTAGGGTGCAAATGGGCCTGGCTTTTTTCCTTATCTTTTAAAATCCACTCTAAGTTGAACTGAGAAGTACACTGTGATGGCTAGATTTTGCCAATTGTCTAGACATATTAATTTAGATAAAAATTAACAGTGTAGCAATACTTGAACAGATATTCATGGCATGGGTTAGATACAAGGTGGATGTGAGCAACATGGCAAACTGAATATATAGTTACTGGGGGGAACCTACACAACACTGTACTTTAAGCTCTTCTTATTCCTACAACATAAACCTGCCTGTGTTCAACTCCTAAACCCTTATAAAATCCTAAACTCTTATAAACATCAAAATATTTTCACAGACAGCAAATGCACACTACACAGAGCCTGCAATCTGCAGAGTTATTCGCCCATGTGGGAGATTCTAAAGGATTTGCAACCTTTAGTTGGAACAAAGAAGTGCAGCAGGTTTTGCTTTGTGTCCCAGGAGAGATTTCTGGATATGGAAACCTGACTTCTGCTTAGTTATAAGGAAATCTGGTTACCAGGGAAGCCAAGTTCATTCCAAATGACATCAGCAGGACCTTCCCTGAAATTCCATTGTGTCCTGGAGACCATGGAATCCAGTGACATCACATGTGTTGAAGCAACACCAACTTTGAAGGGGAGACATATCAGAGAGGCCCAGAAGAAGGTTGATATTCAGCCTAATTTTAAATTGTCAACGAAGATAAGGTTCAAAAGGAAGAATAGGATGTTCTGCTATGAAGATGTGAAATCCCTGAAGAGGGTTGTGTTTAGCTTGGACGTTATGTAATGGAGCATTTTAATTGGGGCATCTGGGAAGAAATTTTACTTACTGCCTGATAGGTCTTCTTTTTCTGTTTGGTTTTTCGAGACAGGGTTTCTCTGTGGCTTTGGAGGCTGTCCAGGAACTCACTTTTTACACCTGGCTGGCCTCGAACTCACAGAGATCCGCCTGCCTCTGCCTCCCAAGTGCTGGGATTAAAGGCATGCACCACCAACGCCCGCCTGATAGGTCTTCTTAAAGACAATTATTCCAGGTTAGAAATTTTTCTCTCCAAGATGCCAGGAACTGGCAGGGAAAAGATGATCTCCTGGGAGCTATTGGATTTAAATCTTACAGGAAAGTGATGGTTGATGGAGGACCAGTATTTAAATGAGATCAACCGGTTGGAGGGACTAGTGGTGTGTGCCAGCTTTAGGCTGGACATCACTGTACTTCAACACCGGCAGATAACTTAATGTACTCTGCAACTTCTCTGTGTGCCATGATATATCAATGATGTGACTTTGTGAGTCTGGTGATCGTCTGGTGATCATGTTCTGCACCTGTTTGGCTTTTCCACACACATGTAACCGCGTGCTTAGTGTGACATGTCAGGATGTTTTGGATTCTCAAGAATGACCTGCATGCCTCTGGAGTATGGTAATTGCATCCTACCTACTAAACACATAGATTTGTGAATTCTACTGGTAATTTTAATGGAGAATCAGCAGCTGTGAATAAGCCTGAGGAAGTGATGTCTTTCTTTAGGTGAAGTATGTGCTGAGGGGACAGGGGAAAGCAGGAATGTAAGATATGCAAATCCTCCAGAGGTGTGAGAGCTAAGAACCCTAGCAAGGACTCTCAAGCATGGGTCAAAATACACTGGTGTGTCACTAAGTCACAGGCCTGTAGGATTCTCACACATTTTTGATGGCTCAGAGTGATCTGTATATCATCTATATTAGGTCACAATGCAATTTTATTTGTATTTGTCACCACACAGTTGCTGCTGGAGAGGTAACACCAACCCCAGCCCTCCTAAACCAAAAGGAGATGAAACTTCAGATAGAGACTCTGAACAGCCAGCTAGATCTGCTGACAAGAAAAAACAATGGAGTTGCAACATTGCCTCATCTCCATCACTGAATTATCTCCTAAAAATAAGTATTAATTGTAAAATTGTAAAATAAGTATTCAATGGCATGGTGAAAATCTTGGCTCTACAATTTTACTCTTAGTTTATTTCATCTATGATCTGAGCTTCTGTATTTGTATACCTTTACTACATGTCCCTTTATAAAACACAGTATCTATAAATGTTTCTCAGAAGCAGAACCTTGTTGGGTTCCAGCCCAGACAGAATGTATGACATTTGCTGGTCATCCAATTGCTGCATCCTGTCTTCTTTTTTCTAAATGAACAGACACTCTTTATTTAACAGGATTAAAAACAGACTTCAAATGATGGTCCTCTATCAGACTCATCTTCCTATTTTTTCTCCATCATTTGCCACCCTTTCACTTGGCATTAAAACTTATTTTTAATAAATTTTTTATTTTATAATTTAAATTTAAAGGAGAAACAAAATTGCTTCACATGTAAATTCCAGTTCCCTCTCCGTCTCCCTCACCTCCTCCAGTGGCCTAACACCAACTCCTCGAATATACCCTCATTTACCTAAGAAGGATGAGGCCCATCATGGGGGTGTCTATAGTCTGTCGTTTCATCCAGGGAAGAGCCTATAGCCTCCCCCAAGAGTTCAGGATGAGAGTGCATTTCTCATTGTCAGATGGGAGTCCTAAGTTCACTTGTATACCCTGAATAAATATTGATCTACTACCTAAGACTCAATAGATTACCTAGGCCTCCTCACTGACACCTGCATTCAGGGTGTCTTCCTCAGTCCCATGTTGGATTCCCAGGCATCACTCTGGGATTCAAGAGCTAAACCTTGCCACGTCAGCTGTTTCTGTGGGTTAAACCAGCCCAGTATTAATCCCTTCGGTCATCCTGTCTCCCTCTGTCATTGGATTTCTTGAGTTCAGCTCAGTACTTAGCCATGCCTCTGATTCCATCAGCCACTGAATGAAGGTTCTGTTTCCCAGACTCTCTGGCCATGGGATTGTAGGCTGGCAATTCCCAGATACAGGTCTAAAAATCCATATATAAGAGAGAACATGCCATTTTTCTCTTTGTGTAACTTGGTTCTCTCACTCAGGATGGTTTCTTCTAGTGCCATCCATTTGCCTGCAAATTTCAGGATTCCATTGGTTTTTTTCTGCTGAATAGTACTCCATTGTGTAAATGTACCACAATTTTTCTTTCCACTCTTCGGTTGAGGGGCATCTAGGTTGCTTCCAATTTCTGGCTGTTACAAATAATGATTCTATGAACATTGTGAAACAGACATCCTTATTGTTTGAATGGGATTCTTTTGGATATATGCCTAAGAGTGGATTTGTTGGGCCTTTTGGTAGGTTTATTCCCATTTTCTAAGGAATCTCCATAATGATTTCCAAAGTAGCTGTAAAAGTTGACACTCCTATCAGCAGTGGAGAATTGTTCCCCTATCACCACATCCTCTTCAGCTTAAATTGTCATTAGAGTTTTTGATTTTAGCCATTCTGACAGGAGTTAGATGTTATCTCAGAGTTGTTTTGAATTGCATTTCCCAGATGGCTAAGGATGTTGAGCATGTTATCAAGTGCCTCTCAGCCATTTTAGGCTTCTCTATTGAAACTTCTCTGTTTAGTTCTGTAGACAACTTTTAAATTTGTTCCTTTGGTGTTTTGGAGACTTGCTTCTTGAGTTCTTTTTAAATTGTGGATATCAGCCCTCTGTCAGATGTGGGGTTGGTGAAGATTTTTGCCATTCTTTGGGCTGCCTTTTTGTCATGCTGATTGTGTCTTTGCCTTACAGAAACTTCTCAGTTTCAAGAGGTCCCATTTATTAATTGGTGATCTCACTGTCTGTGCTGCTGGTGTTATGTTCAGGAAGCTGTCTCATGTACCAATTTGTTCAATGGTACCACAAACTTTTTCTTCTAAGAGGTTCAGTGTGTTTGGATTTATGTTGAGGTCTTTGATCCATTTGGACTTAAGTTTTGTGCATGTCGATAGACATGGATCAGTCCACATTCTTTTACATGCTAGCATCCACTTATGCCTGCACCACTTGTTAAAGATGCTTTCATTTTTCCATTGTATGTTTTGAGCTTCTTTGTCAAAGATCAGATGTTCATACATGTGTGGGTTAATATCAGGGTTTTCAATTCAATTCAGTTGGTCAACCTGTCGGTTTTTGTGCCCATACCAAGCTGTTTTCAGGACTATAACTCTATAATAGAGCTTTAAATCAGAAATGGTGATGCCTCCTGACATTGCAGTGTTGAATACGGATGTTTTGGCTATCCTCTGCATATAATTTTTCCATACAAAACTGATTATTGTTTATCCAAGGTCTATGAAGAATTGTGCTGGTATTTTAAAGGGGATTGCAGTGAATCTGCTGATTGCTTTGGACAGGATTGCAATTTTTATTACATTGATCCTACCTATCCAAGAGCATGGGAGATCTATCCATTTTCTGAGGGATACCTTACTTTCTTTCTTTAAAGACTCAATGTTCTAAAAGTATTTTATGTTGTTTGTGGCAACTGTAAAGGGTGAAGTTTCTCTGATTTCTTTCTCAGCACTTTTATCATTTGTATATAGTAGGGCTACTGATTTCTTCAGTTGATCTTGTAGCCTCGCACATTGCTGAAGGTGTTAATCAGCTGTCAGACTTCGCTGGTAGAGTTCGTGGGTCATTTATGTAAGCTATCCTATCATCTGCAAATAGTGAAAGTTTGACCTCTTCCTTCCCAATTTGTATCCCCTTGATCCACTTTTGTTGTCGTATGGCTCTGGCTAGAACTTCAAGAACAATATTGAAAACGAATGGAGAGAGTGGACAGCCTTGTCTTGTTCCTGATTTTAGAGGAATTGCATTGAGTTTCTGTCCATTTAGTTTGTTGTTGGCTGTTGGTTTGCTGTATATAGATTTCATTATGTTGAGGTAAGCTCCTGTTATTCCATATCTCTCTGAGACCTTTATCATGAAGGGGTGATGGATTTTGTCAAAGGCTTTTTCAGCATCTAGAGAAATGATCATGTGATTTTTGTTTCTCAGCTTGTTTATATGGTGGATTAAATTGAAGGATTTTCATATGTTGAAACATCCCTGCATCCCTGGGATGAATCATACTTAATCGTGGTGAATGATTGTTTTGATGTGTTCTTGCATCCTATTGTCCAGTATTTTATTGAGTATTTTTGCATCAATGTTTAGGAAGGATATTGGTCTGAAGTTCTCTTTCTTAGTTGTGTCTTTGTGTGGCTTGGGGATCAAGGTTATTGAAGCCTCATAGAATGAGTTTGGCAAAGACCCCTCTGCATCTATTGCGTGGAATACTTTGAGAAGAATTGGTATAAACTCTTCTTTGAATTTTTGGTAGAATTCTACACTGAGACCTACTGTAACTGGGCTTTTTTTGGTTGAGAGAATTTTGATTATTTCTATATTTTTATAGGTGGTATAGGTGAATTTAAGTTGCTTATCTGTTCTTAATTAATTTTGGCAAGTGATAGCTATCCAGGAATTCATCCATTTCCTTGAAATTTTTGAATTTTGTGGAGGTTAGGTGTTCAAAGTATGACCTGATGATTCTCTGAATTTCCTCAGAGTCCGTTATTATGTTCCACTTTTCATTTCTGATTTTGTTCATTTGTATGTTTGTGCTCTGCTGTTTGGTACATTAGGACAAACTTTGTCTATCTTGTTGCTTTTCTCTAAGAACCAACTCTTTGTTGCATTGATTCCTTGTATTGTTTTCATAGTATCTACTTTATTGATTTTAGCCCTTAATTTGGTTATTTTTTGGCATCTACTCCTCCTGGGGGAGTTTGCTTCTTTGTGTTCTAGAGCTTTCAGCTGTGCGGTTGATTGTCTAGTATAACTATTCTCCAGTTTCTCCATGTGGCATTTAGTGCTATGAACTGCCCAAGTAGCACTGCTTTCAAAGTGTCCCATAGGTTTGGGTATGATGTATCTTCATTTCTTTTTTCGTTTCTTCTTTGATCCAAGAATGGTGCAGTTTTGCATTATTCAATTTCCATGTGTTCCTAGGGTTTCTGCAATTTGTGTTGCTGTTGAATTACAATTTTAAGGCATGGTGTTCTGATAAGATGCATGGAGTTATTCCAAATATTTTATAGCTGCTGAGGTTTGATATGTTGCCATGTTTGTGGTCGATTGTTGGGAAGGTTCCATGTGGTGGTGAGAAGAATGTGTATTCTTTTTCATGTGGATGAAATGTTCTTTAGATGTCTATTAATTCCAGTTGCATCATTACTTGTATAAGACCCTTTACTTCTTTGTTGATTTTCTGTCTGGTATTCCTGTCTAGTGGTGAGAGTGGGATGTTGAAATCTCCCACTATAATTTTGTGGGGCTTTATATGTGATTTAAGTTTTAGTAGTATTTCTTTAACGGACTTGGATACGTTTGTATTTGGGACATATGTGTTCAGGATTGAATCTTCATCTTGGTGGATTTTGCCTGTGATGCGTATGTAATTACCTCCTTCATCTCTTTTGATACATTTTATTTTAAAGTCTAATTTGTTAGATATTAGGTTTGCTACCCCTGCTTGTTTCTTGAGTCCATTTGATTGGAAAATCTTTTCCCAGCCTTTAACTCTCAGGTAATGTCTGTCTTTGAGGGTTAGGTGTGATTCTTTTATGCAGGAGAAGGATGTATTCTGTCTTCGAATTCATCCGGCTAGCCTGTGTCTTTTTACGGGTGAGTTAAGGCAATTAATATTGAGGGATATAAATGACCATTGATTCCTCATCCTGTTGGATTTGGAATGATTGTTGTTGGTGAAATTATGTGTGGAATTCTGCCCATTTTTTCTTTTGGTTCTTGGTAAAGTGAGATTATGAAATGCCTATGTTTTTCTGGTTGTAGTTAAATTACTTTGATTGGAGTTTTCATTCCAGATCTTTCTGTAGTGCTCGATTAGTGGATATGTATTGCTTGTATCCAGTTTTTTCATGGAATATCTTATTTTCTCATTCTAAAGTTATTGAAATCTTTGCTGGGTATAGTAGTCTGGGTTTGCATCCATGGTCTCTTAGCGTTGGCTTTCAGGGTTTCCATGGAGAAGTGAAGTGTAATTCTGATAGGTTTTCCTTTATAAGTTACTTTTCCTTTTTCCTTAGCTGCGCTTAATATTCTTTCTTTATTCTGTAGATATGGCTTCTTGATTATTATGTGTCAAGGGGAATTTTTTGTGGTCCACTCTGTTTGGTGTTTTATAAGATTCTCGTATCTTCATTGGCATGTCTTTCTTTAGGTTGGGAAAGTTTCCTTCTATGATTTTGTTGAATATGTTTTCTGTCCCTTTGATGTGGTTTTCTTCACCTTCTTCTCTAACTATTTTCTTAGCTTTGGTCATTTCATGGTGTCCCAATTTTCTTGGATGTTTTGCGTTAGTGATTTTTGGACTTAAGATTTTCTTCGTTTGGTGAATCAATTTCTCCTAGTGTGTCTTCAACACCTGAGTTCCTCTCTTCCATCTGTTGTATTCTGTTGGTTATGATTGCATCTGTAGTATTTAACTGGTGCCTAGATTTTATACTTCAATTTTCTATTTCTTCAGACCATGTTTTTTATTGTCTCAATTTCAATTTTCCACCATTATACTGCTTGAATTCTTTTTTTGCGATTTTTGGTTTCTCTTTTCCTCCATTTGTTGCATTTTTTTATATTTGCTTTGGTTTTTCTTTCATTTCTTGCAGTTTTTACTTGTTTTTCCTTCCATTTCTTTAAGGAATTTTCCTGTATCCTCTTTGAGGGTTTCTATCAATTTTATGAAGTTGTTTTTAAGGTCATTCTCTTCTGCTTCATTTGCATTGGATTATTCAATTCTTGCTGGTATAATGTCTCTTAAATCTGCCGATGCCACATTTGATTTTCTGTTGCTGAGTGTGTTTTTATATTGTGTTCTTCCCATCACTTCTTATAATGGGTGCAGAACTATCCTCTTCCTGACCTGGTAGTTAGGGGACCATAGTTCTATTTTGGTGTCTGCAAGCAAATCCAATATTATTGCAGTTCTCCTAATCCTGGTCCAGTGGGTGGAGAAGAAGTCCAGAAATCTGAGGTACATTGGCTCCTGGTCCTGTGGCAGAAAACAAATCCATTAATCTGGGGTGCATATATTCCCATCAGGAGGGGAGGCTCAGTGGCGGTTCCAAGGCAATACCCAGGCATTGGAAGGCAGTCCTGGATACACACAACATGGGTGGAGAAGAAGACCAGATATATGATATACATATACTCCCATCAGGCAGGGAGGCTCTGTGGCAGTCTTCAGGCACAGTCCAGTAATTTTCAAGATTGTTTTCTCATGCATAAGCTGTCTTGGGTAGTTAAGGTCTTGCGTTTGTAGATTAGCTGGGCTCTGATGATGCCATATTGCCTTTTCTGTTGTGGACTGTGTTCTTACACTTTTAAGTAGACATCATGATTGGGATGATTTTAGTTCTAGTTGTTGATTGCATCAGTTTTCGTCATTGAAGGGGGTTTTGTTTTTACGCATTTTTCTCTCCTGTCTGGTTTTCTGGCCTAAATAGCCAAGTGTTTTGGTGAATGTCATTTCTTCTGAATCAGTATTACATTCCATCCATGTTTGGGGGACTTATTTAGTACCCCTTGATCTTGCCTAACATTACTGAGGCCAAAATCCTCTGTTGAAGTTGTAGACCAGGATATGGAAACCAGGGCAGGGGATTTTGACTGGAGCTACTTGATCTGTTCGGGCCTCTCTGTTCATTGGGATAAGCCTGGCCTCTAGTACAGTAGATGGTGCTGGCATACCTAGATCCATCCTGTTCTCCAGTGATACCAAATACTTCTGAATAGCAGAACTGGGGTTCCTAAATCCTGGCTGTCCTCTGGGCTTCTGGGAGAAGCCAAACTTCCTTAAGGCTCCCAGTGCTGTTACCCTGTATTGAGCCCAATGTATGAGGTACAGTATGGTATTGCTGGGCAAGTTTAAGGAACATTATCTGGCAGTGGGCAGAGTCTCACCTGGGGTTCCTTAATCTTGACTCACCTTTGGTAAAGCCAAAGACCTCTTCCAAAATAGTAGCCCTGGATATTGAACCCAGATGTGGAGGCGAAGTTGGACAGACATAAGGTATTTTAAAAGGCAGTAGGAAGTGTAAAATGAAGCCTTCCCGCTAGCCTGTTTCCAGAGCCGCATCAGTCCCAAATCAACACACAGGAGACTATATTAATTATGAAGCTGTTGGCCTTGCCTGTTTCTTACTGGCTAGCTCTGACTTAAATATTTATCCCATAATTGGTAATCTAAGTATTTATTTCTCTTAACAGAGAACGTTTCATGTTCTTATACCTATGGCAGTTACATCTTGACTCCCTGCGTTTCTCCTATCCAGAGTCCTCCTCAACTCCTAGTCCCACGTATCTTGATTCCCTATTGGCCGACAGTGCTTTATTGACATATACACAGGCCTTCCCCAACATATCATCTTTTCTGTCTAAAGAAAAAGAAAGGTCTTAACTTTAACATAGTCAAATTATATATAACAGAACAGTTATCAAGTAAGAACACAGTTACAATATTTTGTCTATCAACACAGCAAGATATAAAGAAAATATAATCCATTCCATCCTTTTGAGTTTAAAGTTCTATATGCAGCTTATCTTTTATCATAACTAAGGAAAACTATAATTTTAACCATCTGCCTTCAACTCCACAAAAGTACACAGAAGGATAATATATAAACATGAGGATTGACAGAGACACCTTGCTGACTGTACAGTCACCTGAAGTTCCTCTGTAATGTTGGGGCATCCACCTTCAGCCCATAGGACACAGTGTGTCTGGAAGATTTCTCAACAAAGCAGGAAATTTCAAACTGTCCATTTGCATCAGCAGTGGGTCAGGCATTTTTCTGTGTCCTGCAGAAAGTCTTGTAGATTCTTCCATGAATCAGGAACCCTGAAGAACTATTTGAGTTCAGCAGTTATTTTCCTGTCTGTCCTGCATGTCCAGTATATACAACAACAATCAAGCAGTCCAGCCAAGAGCAGTTTCTTGTCCAAATGGCTAATCTTGCCATGTTGAAAGCAAACTCCATAACAAGATTCTTCGATGCACATCTTCCTCTCAGATGTAATTAGTGATGCCAGGATCAGACATTTCTCATCGTCAAAAAAACCCTAAACCATTTTAAATGCCATTTTCTGAAGGCCTTTGAAAGTTTTGAAGACTATCTATCTCAAATACATTTCTGTGTATCTAGAAAATTTAACTTACCTAACTATAAGTTCTGTCCATTTTAAGTAACTATCTATAGTCAATATTTAATTATGCATTACGTTTTAAAAGATCAGTATAAGCACAATACTTAATCAAAAGTATAAATATACATATCACACAATTGACCTTGAATTTGTATCAATAAATGAAAAACCATACCAATACAAAGTATTCATTTCCATACCATAACCCCCTTCTTCCTTTAAAAAGACGTTGGTTGTGATCATTAACCAATTATAAGCAATCCCATATAAATGAAAACAAAGATTTATAAACAAGGTCTGAATTAGGACGTTACTCATTCCAAACTGCTTCATGCTGGAAGGAGGTGCTGTTCACACAATTGGGATCATGAGAAAACTCAGAAACCTGTTTATGTCCTTATTTTCCGGGTCTATAAGACTGTATCATCTTAGCTGTCTCAATTGTTGGAACACCTGGCCCACTGCTTCTGGGGGTCTTCGTTCATCATAACACAGAAGCCTGGAAGGGATCCTCACCCTTTCATTTTCTGTAGAAACATAAACAAAAACTCCTTTCCCAAGCAAGGCCAACAGCTTCATAATTAATATATCCTCCTGTGTGTTACTTAGCACTGATGCGGCTCTGGAACCAAGTTGGTGGGAAGACTTCCCTTTACAACTATCTGTTGCTTATTATCTCTTCTCCTTTCCTCCCATTTACTTTCTTAAAATATCCAGGTCCATCAGTGTGTCAAGCCCTCTCTGTTTCATTTGTGCTTCAAGTATCTGCCCAGTGCCATAAGCTTTCGATTTCAAAGAAACTATGTCTGCACAAATCCTGTGGATTCTTCAACTGCTTTCTTCCCTGATCCATCTGTTTCCTATACTCCCATTTACATGCACACATTTTCTGCTTATAGCAATGTCATTCTGAGAAGATGAGAAAGACAAGCATTGTAGTCCTACAAATCTCATTCGTTTAGGTCATTCTTTTTCCCTTTATGCTTGTAGGTTCCTCCTAATTTAAGCAAGCATGATACAATGATGTCCTGCAGATACTGAGAGAGAGTGTAAATGTAATGCATGGGAAAACAGTATGTCCTTAAGAAAGCAAAACAGAGATGCCTCTAACACTGTGTGCATGTACTCTCCACAATGTGAAGGCAGAGAAGAAGCCAGCAGGAGAAGATAACCTCAAAAGACTAACAGGTACCTGTGGCTCAGGGCAGTCTCAGAAGAATCTGTTTCACCATGGCATACCATTGGTCTGTTTGAGGCATAGTAAGAAGCCAGCAGATGAGAAGAATGCATGTGGAAACATCACTCTGTCTTCCCTGTCTCTGTTGTAGAGTGTGGAGTGGTTATGTGCCATGGGCCCTTTACAAGCCTTGGGTTCACTTGGCTGACCAGTTTACATAACAATACCTGATACTTCAGAACAGGAATTTACAAGCTAGTTATGAACTACTTCCATACGACATGGTGTAAGTCTTCTCAAAATTGAACCCCATAACCTAGATTTATACAGTGGGATTGAAGAATCAGAGCTCATAAATCCCTTCAAATTATAAAATATATCTCTAACATCTCAGCATGTGAATATTACATCACAACCAGACAACCTAGTGATATTTCTGACTCTACCTAGTGCTTGACATGACATACCCACTGAAAAAAATTGGAGCACATGAGGAGATGCTCTCGTGAAGAAATATTTGTGAAATATACTAGTGACAGTTGCTGAGGTCACAAGATGAAGCAAGAACTGGCTCTTATTCTGATCTGGTTTGTGTCTAATCTCGGTCTCTCTGAGTGAGAAGATGTGCAAATCAGAACATGTACAAGGCCCAAAGATACACTTGAGTGACTAGGTGTCTGTCATCCTGACAAAACTTGGTAGAATATTTCTCAGCTGATCCAGTGCTCATGGGACATATCTTCCCCACATCAGAATCCCAGAGGAAGTATGACGGTACCAAGGAGTATGGATTGCCAGAAAGCAAGCAACACCTTTCATGTGATGAGATTAATGTACCTGAAGAAGAAAATGATTATATATTTAAGACACCAACTGACACATACCTGTCCCCACAAAGTATGCGTTCCTCTTATGATACTATTCTAAAAATTTGTCTTTCCCCCTGAGCCTGGGATCTCATCTGGTTCTTTGGTTCCCTATATCATTTGCCTATTCTAATCCTTTGAGGTTCAACAACGAAGCCTAGATAAATGTCACATGCATTCTCTAACCTGGTCTGATTTGGGGCAACCTCATCTACCCATAGTATTGGTTTTTTTCAACCTCCAGGTTACATACATATGTGTAGGCCCTATGTTTCTCTCCTTCTATGCCACTGGTGGCAGTCACTGTTACCTGAGAACAGGATTCATTTGTAGATGGATGTGCTTTGTACTTGGATAGCACGGGAGAGTGCACAATTTGCAGGGCAGAAGGAATTGTTGATGACAGTGCAGTGGGGACTCAATGGCACTTGTGTTTTCTTCTCTTTCTGTCAGCACCAGTTGGTTGAATGCACCCCATGATGCGAAGAAGATGGAGGGCATTGGGCATCATGGGCACATATCTGGAACCCTAAGCAACAACAATCACCTGTGTACCTCAAATGAAGAGATCATTTCCAACAGTGAAGTGTCCAGCAGAAGTATTTCTATTGTATGCCACACTCATTGGGAAACCTATTTCTTACAGTGTGCAAAATGTGTTAGCATTGTTCACACACTGTTGCAAGCACTATGACCATATTTTATCTTATCCTGTGCCACTTGGCAGGCATTGTTCTCACCATGTGTGGAGCAGTCCACAAGCATTGTTCTTAGCCAGTCACCACCATGTTAGAGCGTTTCATGCTCTGTTTGAAACCGTCTGTTTCCAGGATAATATGTAGTTCATTGGCTTAGTCATGCTGTGCCCCTGTCACACTGTGAGAATTGCCACTTCTCTTACTAGAATTCAGTCAGTAGTGCACTTACATTCTGACAAGGTCTCACATAGTACATTACTAATTGTGTGAAAACTGCATTGGATGTCAGTATTCCAATGATTCATGCAATTACCAAAAGCATGTTTTTTGTTTTGTTTTTATGAGACAGGGATTCTCTGTATTGTTTTGGAGGCTATCGTTCCAGCCTGGCCTGGAACTCACAGGGATCCGACTGCCTCTGCCTCCCGTGTGCTTGGATTAAAGGCGTGTGCGACCACCGCCGGTCCCTAAAGCATGTCTTTATAGTATTTTTTGTAAATAATGTGTCTTGAGCAATGTTAAACCTGGATGAACAATTAAAGTCCTTTCTACACAGGAAATGCTGGGGGCAATGGGAGGACTAATGGGAGAGGGAACTGAGATTGGAATGTAAAATGAGTTTCTTTTTAATTTGAATAAAAATTAATTAAAGTATATGAAAAGTTTTAGCTTAAATGAACTTAACATCCAAAATTGAAAAATAAGGTTCATGATGGATATTTGTGTAGCAATATTTCTAATCTTACAGGACATAGTGGAAATTTTCAAATATTCAAAGTATTATCAAGAAACACAGAACTAAGTAAGATCACACACTCAAAGAAGGGCATTCAGAAACAAAATATGTGATGGCCACCATATATTCATACTTTCAACAGAGCCTGACTAATTTCTTTCTCAACTCCATGTTTGCTACAAAACTTACAGAAACACAATAAAACACAGACCCCACTAGATACACAAAGCAGAAAATAATTTTTCATGAAAAAGACAGACAAAACGTTCCAACCAATAAGAACAAGATTATACCTTGTTATTTGCTGTGAATGGGAGAATGTTGGGGTCTGGTCAAATCCTCTCAACATCCAATTTTTAACTATCCCAATCCAACTTTGGGATCCCACAAAACACAAGCAGACTATGATTCACTGGGAAGCCCCTGTTGATGATTGTTGCTTTCCTCAGTGTGGCGTTCACCGACAGTCTGTAAAACTGAAGTCAACCTCATATTCTTGAAATATCTCAAGGTATATGCTTCCTGGGGTATATCCTCCATCTGGAGACCTGGAGAGAAAATCTGACTTCAGAATTTGGGTGGTTACTCTTAACTTCTATAGGTTCTCCATAAAATAATAATCCTACCAGTCAAGAATAGAGACACTACCACAGATTCTGAGACAAATTTGAAGCAAGTTTTATGTAAATGCTTGCAAGGATGATGCACTCTGCTCTGGTACCTTCTGGAGTTCCTAGAAAACGGTGACAATGGGTCACATCTTCCAGAGGCTTGCAAAGGCAGGCCCACAAGGCTAAATATTTATCACCAGGTCTAATCTAAGACAAGCATATATCCCAATGTATTTCTTGTCTTCAAACCTTCAACCTACATATTATCAAGCACATCCAGTACTGCGTGGTCAACCAAACCTGTTTTGTGAAGTAGAAATGTGGCTTATTATCTTTTTTTGAACAACAGCTTCAAGCATCTTGAACATATCTTTCTATGGGCAGGGGACTTATACACTAGAGATATTTATGTTTTATGGATATCTTAGGCACAAAGATTAAAACTTAAAACATAACTTTGGCTCTCACATTACTTTTGCCTTGGCCGCTTTAATGGTGCTTATATTGACAATGTGAAGATGATTTTCATGGTTTTTTAGTTTGTTGATGTGGGAATTTGGGAATTTGGATAACTCTCCAAAAAGGCAAAGCAGATATGCTTCAGGGACTGGAGGTCCTACTATCTGCTGCCTCTCCTAAATCATATCTGGATAGAATCAGTGGTTGAGGAGATAGCTTTATTCAAATCTATTTTGGGGAAATAGGATAGAGACAATAAGCCTTAAAGAAAGATAGTCCTCACTTTTGAAAGGGAGGGTGATGTTAAGGGCTTTAGGAGTCAGTATGTGAAAAATTCTCATGTTTAAAAACACTAGTAGACTTCCTTGAAGGGTAGAGACTTGTTTGTGACATCTAAATTTTTTCAGTCCTGAGAAATGATTACCTCCTATCATTCTATAAACAAAGCAATAAGTAAATAAGCAACCTTCGTGAAGTTAGCATACTGACTAAGGAAAAATATTTTTCAAGTGAATTATGGTGGTAGATAATCTAATAAAAAGCAAGGTTGGCAGAGCTTTGTGTACTTTGCACATCAATGCTTAGCTGAGGAAAACAGCTTGCTTCCAGGTAAGATATAGATCCTTATGTTTTGTTGTTGTTTGTTTTCTGGTCTTCCATAACTTTTGTCTGCTTTGTTACAATCAAAAGTATAAAAATGCCCAGTGTCAGGACAGGAATTGGGGAATGTCAGTATCAAATTTCAAGTAACAATCATTTTGGAAGATATGTTTATTTTTACTTAGAACTGTAGAGGCAGACACTCTCAACAGCAAAGCAACTAAATATAAAAAGGAAGCAATATTAAGAAAGATTATCTTTAGGACAAATTGGTATTACATATCTCCACCTAGAACCAGAGAAAACTCAGATTACAATCTCAGGCTGCCTAGAAGATGGCAGACATTAAAGCTATCAAACTTGAGAATCATAAACCTTTATTTTAAATCACATCTAGCCACTTATCCTCAATAAGACAAGTAAAATAGACATTCTAAAAGTGAAAATCAGAAAAAAACCAATTTATTCAATGAAGCCACACTAGGAGGAATGACAAAGAGATCTAGGACCCTGCAAAGTCTCAGTATCCTGGAGTTTGAACAAAATTTGACAAGCCATCTAAGTACATATACATCTCAACACTCTTGATTAGGTGTGGTCCCCACCATCACTAACCCATCATTGTTCTGCAGTCTTAACCTGTATGGTGGTCAGTCTCACAAGTTTTAGAACTGTATAAAATATCTTTCAGGGATACAAATACCACCATTTGTCTCATTCATTTTCCTTGTCCCAGAATGAGAATCCTGAAGAGATTTCATATCTTTGTGATTCATTGTTCTGATCGTCTGATAGTCATATTGAGAGATACAGGTGTCTCTTTAGAATATCTCCATTTCTTCCAGGTCTGTTCCATTCAGACTGAGCACACATAGCAAAAGCAGCACACCATCTTACAAAAAAAGCAGGAAAAGGCAAGGAGAACCTGCCTTCATAGAGCAATGACATTGGGTTAGGTTTTAAGAAAACTAAAGAGGTTACTAGGGGTAACTACACAAAAAGGAAATTCCACTTCACTAGTAAAGGTGGAAAAATTTTAGTAACTATGATGAAGATTGTGATGACCACTGCCATACAGAGGAACGATCTGCACTACATTTGATCAAAACATAGCTGAAAGAAATCCCGTATTAGCATCTCTGTACTACTGTCTCCCTACTTCAGGGATATTCAGATAGGCAACATGGTTGAGTACAAGCACCCGAGTAAAACATGGTACTTCAATGTGATGATGAGGCAAAAACCACAGCTCTCATCTTAGATAAAATCTTTTTTTTTCAGGAAGCATTTTCTGTCACCATGGCTCATGAATACACCTTTTTGTTACTCTAAATTCCATGTTCCAATGCAAAATAGTTTCATGAAGCTTTATAGATTTGAAGAACAAATAAATTCCCAAATCAAGGCAAGTGTAAAATACATTGATGTGTAAAAATGAAGTTTGTTTTATAGACCTCATATGCTATCTGATGATGTTCCCCTATTTTGGAAGTGTAGAAGCCTGTAATCGTTTTAATAGATTCCAAAAGGTTTCCATTAATGATAGCAGCTTAATTAAGACAGAGATGTAGATAAGGAATAGCTATTCAGGGGGTAAAGCTATCCCAAGATAAAGAAAACTAACTGATGGACCAAAAATACTCTAAATTCTCCATGGCGCTGTAGTTCTAATCAATGCACAGACATACCATCTTTCTAGGAAATCTCATTTGTAAACGTCACCAAACTTTCTATAATTACACGTTTATTAGAATTTATGACCATCATGGACATATATGTGTAGAAAGTATAATTAACAATGCTCTAGCAAATGTCTTTAGTAAATGAACCAGTTTTTAGCATGTTACAATATAATGCATAAATAGCATACAGCATACAAACCTCCAGGGCAAGCAGTTATAGAAAGATCTAATTGCACTTTAAGATATAAGCTTAATAAGCAGAAAGAGATAATAAAATCACAACAGATGCATTACACAATACCATATTAACTTTAACATTTTAAATACCAGTGGGAAAGAAATAACAGCTGCAGATAAACATTGGATAATAGTCTTTAGAGTGAGATCCTGTCTCAAAATACCAGCAAAACAGTTTTGAATAAGAACATTTATCTTTTTCTTTCTTTATTGGTTTGTTAAAATATATTTCTTAGGTAATAATAAATTAATTTTTTAAAGATTTTTGATATCTTTATGTGATTTCAGAAGTACTTTGAATCACTATGCCATAAAAATAAGTGTAGTGTTCTTATATTCTCAACAAAATTCATATATCATTCAGAATCAATAGAACAGGGGAAGAAAACATTTTCTGGGTATGAGAGGAATGTATTCATTTGTATTAAAGGGAGATTAAGGTCCATATAGTTTTTCCAAAAGCTCTTTGAATCATAGAAATGGTAACATACTAATATTTCTGGCTAAGGAATATAAAAATATTCTTATATCCCACAAGCAACCTCAGACTGAATCCACTACCCTGGGCTTTAAGTAGGTCACACAGAACCACAGCACCTATATTAGAGGCTGGAGACACCATAAGAACCCCAGACAAGACACTGTTCATCAGCCACCTAACCATTTTAAGCTTGCCCCTAAATCCCAGACTGCACACACCACACCACCATATGCCCCAATATCTAAACCTGAATCTCTTTCCTGGTGTACAATTTCAAAAGAAGACTTCTGTTGTGCCAGAGGGCAGGGAAGCCAAAGGGACGTCGTGTAAGAAACCACCCACTATTCACTAAAGCACCTTCATGCTCAACAATCCAAGACTCCACCTACTGTCTCAATGCCCCACAGTAGGGTCCCAAGCCCCTGCAATTGCAATAAGGGCCAGAGAGGTCCTCAAGACACAAGGGAAGACACTTTATTGTTGTGGAAGTACTGTGTATATGTCAATAAACACTGTTGGCCAATAGGGAAGCAAGATAGTTGGGACTAGGAGTCAAGGAGGACTCTGGGTAGGAAAAAACAGGGAGTCAAGATGTAACTGCCATAGGGTAAGAGAAATACTTAGATTAACAACTATGGGATAAATATTTAAGTCAGAGCTAGCCAGTAACAAACAAGCAAGGCCAACAGCGTCATAATAATTATAGCCTCCTGTGTATTTATTTGGGACTGATGTGGCTCTGGCACCAAGCTGTTGTGATCGGGAGTGGGATGATGAATTTCCATGTAGAATGTCATAAGCTTTAAAGTAATTTATAAACAGAAGAACAGAGAGAAGCACAGATTTTTGTTAGCAGCATTTTCTCAGGCGGGCTCTGTTTTGCGAGTGACAAGCAGAGATTCACGTGGCTTACTTAAAGGAATCTTCCTGACTCAGCATAATTAAAAAAAACAACAAGGTTCTTTTAAGAGGCTTTGCTAACAATTCAAAAGTGTGTATGTATAGCTAGAAGTGACAGTGACAATATCTCTAGGCAGCCAGCTTTTGCTGGATCTCAGCATAGACTATGATGGTGAGCTGGAATCATGCTTATACCTGCCATCTTGGAAAAATGGCAGTTTAAAAAGCTGCGGTTTTTAACAGATAAGATACATGGCCAGAAATATATAAAGATTTACAGTAAAGTCAAGGTCGTTGATGGAGTTGAAGACAGATACGTATAATTATAGTTTTCCTTAGTTATGATAAAATATAAGCTACATATAGAACTTTGGACTCACAAGAATGGGATGGATAATATTTTCTTGAAATCTTGCTAAAATTTTGTAACTGTGTATATGTCAGTAAAACACTGTTGGCCAATAGGGAACCAAGATAGGTGGGACTAGGAGTCCAGGAGGACTCTGGGAAAGAGAAACACAGAGAGTCAAAATGTAACATCATGGGGTAGGAAGCCCGGAAACCTCTCCTGCTGAAGGACTATTTGAGTTCAGCAGTCACTTTCCTGTGGGTCCTGCATATCCAGTTTATACAGCAACTGTCAAACAGTCCAGGCAAGAGCAGTTTCTTGCCGAAGTGGATAATCTTGCCACGTTGAAAGCAAACTCCATAACAAGTTTCTTTGATGCCCATCTTCCTCTCATATGTAATTGGTGCTGCCAGAAGCAGACATTTCTCATTGTCAAGAAAAACCTTAAAATATTTTAAATGCCATTTTCTGAAGGTATTTGAGAGCTTTGAAAACTGTTTATCTATCTTAAATATATTTCTGTGTATCTAGAAAACCTAACTTACCTAACTATAAATTCTGACTATTACAAGTAACAATCTATAGTCTGTATTTGATTATGCATTATGTTTAAAAGAACATAAGCACAATACTTATTCGAGAGGAGAAATATACACATCACAAAATTGACCTTGAATTTGTATCAATAAATGAAAAACCATACCTATACCATAATTCCCCTGTTTACCATTAAAAAGAGGTTGGCTATGATCATTAGCCAATTATAAACAACCCAATTTAAACGAAAACAAAGATTTATAAACAAGATGGGAATTAGGACATCACTCATTCCAAATTGCTTCGTGGTGTAAAGGGGGCTATTCATACCATGGGGATCATGACAAAAATCAGAAACCTGTATAAGTCCTTATTTTCAGGGTCTGTGAGGCTCCATCATCTTAGCTGTTTTAGATGTTGAATCACTTGGGCCATTGCTTCCAGGGATCTTTGTTCATCAAACCACAGAAGCATGGAAGGAATCCTCAGCTTTAAATTCTCTGTAGAAACATAAACAAAATCTCCTTTCCCAAGTAACATGTCCTTATTCTTATACTTTTGCAGTCAAGGCATTTTCAAAAGATATAAGTTGAATTAATTCAGCAGCATTTATAATCAAGTATACTTTAGCAGTTGTTCCTTCCTGAGCAATCAAAAAACAGAAAAACACAATAGCATACAGTATCCAGACTCTCTGTATATTTTCCATCTTTACGTGGCTTATTTATTTATCTATTATTACTTTATTTATTTTACTTTTATTTATTTTTCTCTGAGACAGGGTTTCTCTTTGGAAATCCGCCTGCCTCTGCTCTGGAGTAAATCCTACTGGCGTGCGCCATCACAGCCATCTTCTCTATTATTTACCACTTTGCCATTTCATTTTGTCTCTCAATCTTATGTATATTTTTAAACACACTGTAAACCTTTAGAGGTTTTGTTCATCCAAGTCTGACTCTACTGTAAATCTTTACGGTTTTCTGGCCACGTGTCTTATCTGTTAAAAGCGCGGCTGTTTAAACTGCCATTTCCAAGATGGCGGGCGTAAGTGTGATTCCAGTATACCGCCTCAGTCCATGCTGACATCCAGCAACAGCTGCCACTTCCAGCTGTATGTACACACTTTTCAATCATTAGCAGAGTCTCTTAAAACAACCTTGCTGGCTGTTTTTTTTATATGCCGAGTCAGGAAGACTCCGGTAAGTGAGCCGCATGAATCTCGGCTTGTCGCTAGCAAAACACCTGAGAAAAATGCTGCTATCAAAAATCTGTGCTTCTCTCCGTTCTTCTGTTTCTAAAATTCCTTTAAAGATTTTGTTAGTCTACGTGGAAATTCAATCCCGCTCCCGATCACCATTTGTAAAGAGAAACTTTTTCCTTGAGAGAAGCCTGCCCGACAACCTGGTTCCAGATCCGCATCAGTCCCAAATAAACACACAGGAGGCTATATTATTTATGAAGCTGTCGGCTTTGCTTGTTTCTTACTGGCTAGCTGTGACTTAAGTAATTATCCCATAATTGTTAATCTAAGTATTTCTCTTACTGGAGAATAGTTCTGGGCTTCCTACCCCATGGCGTTACATCTCACCTCTCTGTGTTCTCCTTCCCAGAGTCCTCCTGGTCTTCTAGTACCACCTACCTAGATTTCTA
This sequence comes from Mesocricetus auratus, assembly GCF_017639785.1. Lineage (NCBI taxonomy): Eukaryota > Metazoa > Chordata > Mammalia > Rodentia > Cricetidae > Mesocricetus > Mesocricetus auratus. The sequence goes on from NW_024431544.1 coordinate 38,194, forward strand.
TTGGCCAGCAATGCTTTATTGACATATACATAGGACTTCCTCCACACACAGGACCATCGAATTATTGAATTATAGAAATATTCACTTCCATGATGATGTCATCAGTTAGGGGTGGGGTGGCCAGGTCAAGGGTTTTGCCATGGTGGCCTTGGCAGGTGCAGATACTGGAAGCACGAGGAACACTAGGAGATGTAGTCCAGCAGATGCTGGGATGCCACAGTGCCCACCAATAGGAAGTACAAAGACTCGAACCAGCTGATCCTGGCGGTCGCGTTGGGTGCCTCGCTTCTCCTCCTCCACCTCCTTGCCTTTGCTGTACTCACTACCACAAGGGCAAGCGGCACCGGCACAGGGGGCTTCTGCACCATCGCTGCTGCAGCCATTGCAGGGGGAGGGGATTGTCGCCTGGGATGACATCACATCACAACGTGCAAAATGTGGCTCTGAAGGGCTGTGCCAGCATCAAGACTGCAGGAACCTGGTCGCCCGCAGTGATGATGTCAGCCCGACAGGGCTCATCAGGCGAGTTAGTCGGATCCTGTGACTGTTAAATTGTTGAATTATTTTTTATTTTTTTGGTTTTCACGAGACAGGGTTTCTCTGTATTTTTTGGAGGCTATCGGTCCAGCCCGGCCTGGAATTCAAAGAGATCCGCCTGCCTCTGCCTCCCGAGTGCTGGGATTAAGGGCGTGCACCACCACCACCAGGCCAAATTGTTGAATTTTTAAAATCCATGGCAACTGGCGTCCTTAGTGAGCCAGGTTTTGCATGTCCTCCTGGGAACTGATTATACAAAACTGTCCAACTGTTTAATTATTTAATTATCTAGAGCCTTCATGACATAATCTGTTATAAGTGAGGTCTGGAGCCACATTGTGGGAGTCAAGTGTGACAGAACTCCCCTGATTTTCTAATTTTCTAGATCTGTCATTATCTATGTGAGGATGAGTGGAGTCTTTCTCCACCTTCTTGGAGTTAATCATACGACATTGTTTCATTATTTAGTTACTACAAACAACCATGGTTTTCTACGAAGTGTCTGCGTAGGTTAGGTTTTTTCTCTACCTTGCCATTATCACTAGTGTTATCTTTCAAGGACAATGAAGAGGATATACATGGGTTTCCTTATTTCTTTGTACTCCCATAATGAATGGTATAATCTCCTTAGATGCATTAGAAAACAGAGGTAATTTTCTCAGGAATAGTATAGGCATGTATGTGTATATAGACTCCATATTTTGAGTACAAGCATTTGATATCAGGTATAGAACATGTATATTTTTGCATTATGCATTAGGTATCCATGATATCGACAACCTCTTTATATTTCTGTCTTGTAGTCAAAATTACCTGGAAATTTCAGACATCCACCTCTGTTCAAATTTACAGTTACAATAATTTGACAGCACACTTGAATAAATACCCAGTTTAAGAATGAAGAGTTTGAATTTTTTATTCATGAAAGTATAGTCAATATAATCAATAGGGGCTTAAACAGGGAATTTGATACATAAATCTTATAGTCTTAGTAAAGTATCAGATATAAAACAAGAAAAAATGTAGGACCAAAAAATAACAAAACTTGCAAGCAAAATAAAGTAATCTAAAATCTCAAAGCAAACATACTTCAAGCCAATAAACTATATTAGAAAGTTAAGATAAGCATTATTTTCAACAGTTAGATTTAGTTGCACTGTCTACACACTGTGGCCAGCTTTGGACACATAATAGGAAGACAGCCACTGATTCTAATATCCTTTTCATGACACGTATATCCAGGCCACTCTGGGGCATTTGAGGTCTAGCAATCTTCAAGGATGGATGTGTTGATTCTGTAGTGGAAAATGTTACTGGTTCTTGTTTTCTATGGATTCCTTCTGCATCCTTAATTCCCTGAAAGTGTGCTGTGAAAGAAAGTCAATCAAATCCAGAAGCAACCTTCTTCTGTCTATACCTTGAGAAAATTGCTCCCATTCACAGATGGAAATCAATGTCAAAAAGGAAAATCCACCCTCAAAGGTCATGGACTCTGCAAATGTGAAACAATGGATAACACTCGCCTGTGAAATTTAGTGCCACTGTTACAGCATCTGGGCCTGCACAAAGCTCTCATCATGCCCTAAATCTTGCTCCAGCTCATGTTGCAACTTTTCTGACCAGGAGTCGGAACAAAGGAATTTAGAACATAGCCCTGTGGGGCCCTGCCATGGCAGCTCTCAAGATCTTACCTCACAAAAAACACAAGTGTGCCTTGCAAAACATTGATATTTTGACAGAAGTAAGGTTTTGTATCCCTAAGGAACAATGTTTACTGAGTAGCTTGTTCTTGAATATTTTCATTCATTAACAGGGGTCACATATTGATCTGACTACTGTTTGTTTATGCTTCATGAGAGAGAACAGAACATTCTTCAACAGTCTGGTGACAACATTATGACAAAAAGAATAGCATATTAAAACAATTGATAATAGCATAGGTGTGAAACACAGAATGTTCATGGTAACTTACACATGGATTTCCTCTTTGCATAAGTAGACATAATATATCATTGAAGCATAGACAACTGGACAAGATCATGGGGCACTTTTATGACTCATGCTTGGATGAAACAATACATCCAGGCAATTTGCAAGATGGAGCCTATCAAGGTGGAGCAACATTTCCTCAGATGTGTGCCTGTGAACACGGGCTCCTCCGGGGTCTCTCATTTAGTAAAGAAAACCAGTCTACTTTTCCTTTGGATGAATTCTGGGAATCTACATCCTGGTTCTATATCAGAATCTGATATACAGCACACTGTGAATGTTCTGAACAATCCTGATGGAGAAACATCTGTCAGGAGCTCCTTCAGTGATGGGCATGAGGCAGTATAGCTACAGCTTTGTTTCTCTGGTCTCTTGCTCTAGCTGAATGTTCTGAATGGCCATCTGCTCTTTCACCTCTTTAGAAGAGCAGAAGCATTGCCAGTTCCTGGCTAATTACTAGCCTGGAATACTTGACTTCCTGGAGCCATGTGTGGCAGTGAAGTCCAATTTCTTCCCAGAAACCCCAATTCCTGTGCCCCATTACCCAAAATCCCAGCTAAAGGCAGCACTCCTCATGGAGCCACCAATCTCTTGTCAGGATATACTGTTCTTTCTACTTTTTTGACGGTTTAAACTGAGGCTGAAGATCAGTTTTCTTCAGCTTCTCTCAGGTCTCTCTAACTTCTCCATATATTACCATACGATGATTACTCAGTCTTGCCAGCACAATCATTGTTGAACCCTAGGGGCACTGAAGGACTCTCCAAAGGCAATTGGCGTTGCTACACACAGGTGATATCGCAGGATTCCATACTCTCCAGTATACAATGGAATGTTCAGGGCAAATCTGCAGACCCCTACATCCTCTGTTCAGAGGACATCCAGCTTGCCTCTGAATCTCTGCATGTGCTTCAATAAGTTCCTGGATGAAAGTGCTCTGATGACAATGAGGTTAGTCAGTCATCTTATTACCAAAGATGACTGGTTCAGACACCCATTCTACCTTTGGTATGGGTCTAAGCTAGTGACTTCCTGTGAGATCTTGGGAGTTTCCTTCACAACAGTCTTTTCCATAATTCTGAAATGCCCCCATCAAGATATTTATTTCATTACTCTCCCCCTCATTCTGGTGTAAAAGACTTCCAACCCAAGTCCTCCATGCATACTTTACCCAGGAGATCTTTATTTCCTCTTCCCAGAGAAATCTCTATATCCCTTTTTAAGTGCTCCATGTTACCTAGCCTGTCTGGACTGAGTGTTGAAGCCTGGTTATCTTTAGTTTACACCTATTATCCAATTATGAGAATATACCACATTTATTTATCTGAGCCTGGGCTACCTCACTCAGGGTGACTTTTTTCTACTTGTATACATTTGCCTGTATATTGCATGAATTACTGCATTTTCTTTATTAATTATTCAGTTCTAGGACATCTAGGTTATTTTCAGAGTCTATCTATTATGAATAACACTGCTATGAACCTAGCTGATCAATTGTACTTATTAGATGATTGAACATCCTTTGGGTATAGTTGAATTTGAGGCAGATTTTTCCCAGTTTTCAGAGAAACTGTCAAATTGATTTCTAAAGCAGTTTACACTACACTTGAAGTTAAAAGTGTTCTGCTTGCTCCACAGCCTCTCCAATGTAAGCTGATATTAGTGTTATTTGTCTCAGCCATACATCTGACAGGTGTAAGATTCAATCTTGGAGATGTTTTGATTTACATTCACAAAGAATGTTGAACAATAATTTAACTGTATGTGGTCCATTGGTGATACTTATGATGAGATATCTATGTTTAGATCTGTACTGCATATTTAAATTGACATTTTGCTATTTTTGTGTCTAGTTCCTTGGCATATATATATGGAACCAACATTTTGAATTCCAAAGTGGCTATACCAGAATACATTCCCACCAGAATAACGGCATATTCCCCTTTCTCCACGTCCTCTCCACCATAAAATGTCATTGGTGTTTTTTATCTTAGCCATTCTGAGAAGAGTAACATGGTCTCTCAGAGCTTTTTTTTTGATTTGCGTCTTCCTGATTGCTAAGGACATTGAGCAATTTCTAAACGGTTTATCTTCTGTTTTTGACTCCTGAGTTGAGAATTCTTTATTTAGTTATGTACCTCAATTTTTGTTTCAATCTTTTTGTGTTTGAGGACTATCTTCTTGAGTACTTAAATTTTGGAGATCAACCCTCTGTCAGATGTGGAGATGGTGAAATCTTTTCCCTTTGTTTCGGCAGCTATTTAGTCTTGTTGCCTGTGTCTTTTGCCTTTCAGAAGCTTCTCAGTTTCAGGAGGTTCTATTAATTATTTGCCAATCTCAGTGTCTGTGCTACTCATGTTATGTTCAGGAAGAGGTCTCCTGTAACAGTTGCCTAAAGGACATTTCAAACTTTAGCTTCCTAGGAGATCAGTGTGGGTGGATTTATGGTGAAGTTTTTGATCCATTTGGACTTACTTTTTGTGCATGGTTTTGGTTATTATCCTTGTCTTCAATTCCATTCCATTGTACTATCTCTTTTTTCAATAACAAGCTGTTTTTATTACTATAGGTACATAGTAGATCTTGAAGTCAGAGATGGTAATGCCTCCTAAAGTTCCTTTATTTACAGGTTTGGTTAGGCTATCCTGGGTTTTTCCATATAAAGTGGTGAACTGTCTTTTCAAAGTCTTGGAAGAATTGTGCTGGGATTTTGTTAGGTATTGCATTGAATTTGTAGATTGCTTTTGGTAATATATTACCATTTTTACTATTTTGATCCTACCTATCCAATATCATGGAACATGTTTCCATATTCTGTTATCTTCTGTTATTTCTTACTTTAAGAAATCAAAGTTCTTGTCATACAGATCTTTCCCCTGTTTGATGAGAGTTACCAGAAGATATTTTATAATTTTTGTAGCTATTGTAAAGGGTGATGTTTCACTGATTTCTTTCTCAGCACAATTATTGTGTATTAATATTAGAGCTACTGATTCTTTTTAGTTTTCCTTATATTCTTCCACTTTTATGATGGTGTTTGTTAGCTATAGGCATCTGCTGTTAGAATTTTTGTGATCACTATGTAAGCTATCTTATCATTTGCAAAGAGTGGAAGTTTTACATTTTCATTTCCAATTTGTATCCCCTAACACTCTTTTTCTTGTTATTGTTCTAGCTAGAAGTTCAACTAAAATATTGAAAATATATTGAGAGGATTAGTATCCTTGTCTTTTTCCTGATTTTAAAGGAATTGCCTTGATTATCTCCCAATTAGTTTTTTGTTGGCCATCAAATTCTCCCACATTTGATGAGTGCATTTGATATGTGATTCAAGCTCAAAAATATTTCTTTTAAAATGCTAGTGCCCTTTATTTTGTGTATAGATGTTAAGAATTCAGCCTTCATCTCTATGCGTTTTTTCATTGATAAATATTGAGTGTCTTTCTCTGTCTCTTTTAAATAGTTTTAGTTTGATGTCTGTTTAGTTATATTTTAGGATATCCTTAATGTCTTGCTTAGTTGCTCCTTCAGACTGCAAAAACTTTTTCCACCTTTTTATCTGACATAATATCTGCCTTTTAAATTGAAATGTGTTTCTTGTATCCAGGAGAAGAATCAATACTGATTTCACATTCATTTGGTTAGCTCATATATTTTTAAAGAAGAATTGAATCCATTGATGTTAAGAGATATTAATGACCACTGATTGATAACTCCTGTTTTGTTTTGTTTTTGTGGGGGTGGTGGCATTATGTGTGAAAGTCTCACCCTTTCCCTCTCTTTCTGTGTGTGTGTGTGTGTGTGTTCGTGTGTTAGTATGTGTGTATGTATGTGTGTCGACAGAAGTTTCTGTTTCATCCAATGCCAGTTTACAAGGCCAGATTTATACATAAGTATTGATTATAAACATATGTGTTAAGAAATATCTTGTAAAGTGGGATATACCCTTGAATGAATTGGTAAAGGACTTCACTTCATGAACATAACTCCATTACCACAGACACTGAGAGTGGCAATTAATAAATAGGAATCCTGAAACTGAGATGCTTCTGTAAAGCAAAAGACACAGTTAACAAGACAAAACCACAGGCCACTAAATGTGAAAATGTCTTCACCGACCCCATATCTGACAGAGAGTTAATTTCCAAAAAAACACATAATCTAACTATAGTGTACAGGACTAAATAGATAATTCTCAAAACATGTGTCTAAAATGGCTGAAACACACTTTTAAAAAGTGGTAAAAATCGTTGCCATCGAAATGAAAACCAAAACAACTCTGAGATAGTGTGTCCCACCAGCCAGAATGGCTAAAATGAAAAGCACCAAGGAAAGTCAATGCTAGATAGGATGTGGACAAAGGGGAACACTCCTCCATTGCTGATGGAAGTGCAAACTTGGGTGGTCACTTTGGAAATAGGTGTGGCTGTTTCTTAGGAAAATGGCAATCAGTCTACTTAAAGATCCAGTAATTCAACTCTTAGTCATGCATCCAAAGGATGCATATTAATATAACATGGACATATGTTCATAGCAATATTGTATGTAATAGCTGGAACCTGGAAGCAATCTAGATGTCCCTCGATTGAAGCATGGATGAAGAAATTGTTGTATGTTTACACAATGGCGTATTACTCAACAGTAAAAAGGGATGAAATGTTTAAAGTCACATGCAAATGGAATGAAGTGGGAAAAATAATACTGAGAGACATAACCCATTTACAAAAAGGCAAACATGGTATGTACTCACTCACATAACAATTTTAAACATGGAGCCCATGATTACCACACTACAATCCGTATCATAGAGAAACTAGGAAACAAAGAGGACTCAAAGAGAGAAATAATACTTCTGCCAATAAAAGGGAATGGGACAAGAACTCCAGAGCAAGTTGGGAGCATGGTGGGATAGGGGATGGAGGGAGGAAAAAGAGAAGCGCAGAAGATGAGAGGAAGGAACACAAAAGGGAAAAGGAAGACTGAGATAGGGGAGGAATAGATGAGAGCAAGAAATAGATACTTTAAAAGTGGGATCCTGTATAGTTTTAAAGAGAAATGTGACACTAGACAAATGTTCAGAAATCCACTAAGATGAACCAACTAGGAATATATGCAGTAGGGGACAGGCTGCCTATGCTGCTCTTCCCCTATAATATGATTGATGACTACCTGAATGGCCATTCAATAGATGATAAAAGCATAAACAGATACCCACAGCTAAGCACTGATCCATACTCCTAGAATCCAGTTGTAGACACTAGGTTCATTCACAGGAACCTCTGCTCTTCAAATTCCCCCATTCATCTTCCTACAATAAAGCTCACAGATTACCTTCCAAATATATGTCTCCAAGGTTGCCAACCACTGACATAGACAATGCTTGCCAGGTTAATTCTGTAGAATGATATTGGGATTATAATTTCTACATGTTTCTCATTTACATGAACAGGGGCAATCCATCAATGCAATGGCATCTCTTGAAACCTCAGAAAACATATATACAGAAAGCAGAAGGAACCTCATTCTTAGTCGGCATCTAATAGGAGTCTCAGAACAAACATTGACACTTGGCAGTGTCAGATTCACAGATGTCTCAGAATGAAACAGCAACATCTTGACATGGACAGTGGTACTGGACATTATGCTGTCGTCTGGACAGCAAGTTCAGTGGAATCCTGCAATATGTACAGTCTTGTAAGGTAATACTGACCTTGTATATCTAGGCTTTTAGAGGCCATCATATAGAAGAAGTTTGGTGTCTGCCTCAATCTAGATAGACATCTGTTTATGATTCTTCAGTATATATTAAGAAAAGGATTAAAACCTTGGTCAAGGGAGATAACAATGAGAAACTCACCATTTGGTACACATCTTTGAGTCCTTTAATTTTATGAATCCACAGTTTTACTTCTCAGGAAGGAGAACATTCATCAACAAGAGACTTTTAACTGTTTTTAACACAATATATTTTCTCTTCTATTAGGTATTCTTGACTTTGAAAATATTGATACCTGCAGACTAAACACTGGGCTTTGTCTATGGCCAGGGTATTAGAATCATTGTCTACATATTCTGCTTTAAAGAATGTACAGAACACTTATCTTGGGAGGGTAAAATATCAAATGGTAACAGACATTTCAGACATCATAAACAGATGTCTATCTAGATTGAGGCAGATGCCATTGACATTACTAAAAAGAATTCCACTAGGGTTACCAGGGAGCAGTTATGATCTCACATTCTGTCACATTCTAGTACACCTCCCACATACTTAAACAAACCCACCCACTCATGGACTAACATTATGTCATGATTTATTTTCTCTTAAAATTCTAATCTCTTTCTGCATTATAATTATACTAAATTTCTTGGAAAGTGAAAAACAGGAATTTCTGTGGGTGGAGCCATTTATCTTTATTTTTAATTATCCTATGTATTCTTTAACACTTATTCTAAATTACGTGAATTTCTCCTTACTTTCTGAAATTTAATTTATCCCTCAAAGCAGAGTTCTATACTTTACCATGAGTCAGTGTTGAAATTCTTTAGATATAATCTTTGATATTTCCCCTTATATTTCATTAATTCTCCTACTATGTAACATTTAAACTATTTGTAAACTCAGTGTTTATGAGGAAAAAACTTGAATTTTGAAAAATTTACACTTTTTAAAATGAAATGTAAATATTTTTTCCTTTGTGATGGTAGTGAATTTTCACAATACAGTAAGATTGTTACAGATGGGGTAGCCAATATTCATGCCACAGTTACTCAGAGAAACCTTGAATATGGTGAATATGGTGAAAAATCCCTAGACATTTTTACTAACATATTTGTTTTTTGTTGTTATTGTGTTTTTATACTGTCGTCTTTACATTCCTTCTTCCAGTGGGTGCAGGTGATGTCTTTCCTTCTCCTGGTGGGTACCAATCCAAGGATCTTTTCAAGTGACTGAAAGCAGGTACAATACTTTGAAGAGTCTCACAGTAGTTGTCTCAGGCATTCCCACTCCTGGTGGTTGGGAGCAGACAAGCAAAGCTCTGTCAGCCTTGTGGCACTTGCTTTGTCCACCATGGTCAGGTAGACCTGCATGAAGTCCACATGCAAGGAGTGCCCAGATGTGCAAGGAAAAGTGGATACAGAGACGGAGGCACATGCTCACCTCTATGATGTGTTGGGGTGGGAGTCTTATCAGAAGATTCAAGGTTGCTTGGTCAGTTTATGGATCTCTATTCATTCAATGCTCAACTCTATAACTCAGAGTTCTGCTTCTCTCTGTCTGCAAAGTTTTGGGATTTAAGGACTGCAACACCACCCTGATCATGCAAAGTTGTCTGGTTTTACATTGTGAGAGTCTATAAGTGAAAGATTCTTGACTGATCATGGAACTCACTTTGTAGATCAGGATGGCCCCAAAATCACAGATATGTGCATGCCTCTGTCTCCTGAGTGCTGGGATTAAAAACATGCACCAACACTGTCTGGGAAGAAATAGTATTAATTGAAAATTAAATTAAACCTGGCATTTTGAGAAATGAAAAAGAAATCCAGGAAGTGTAATGCCTGAGTTTAACAATCTCTGTACTTGCAGTGTGAGATTAGGAATGAAAATCATGAATTTTCACTAAATAATAGGACTCCTGTTTAAAACAATAATAAGGTTTGAGAGAGATTGCTCAGTGATATTAGCACAGACTGCTCTTGCTGCAGGACCAAAATTTGGTTCCCAACAATCACATGGCTAACAGTTGACCATAGCTCCTTTTCTTGCGTATCTAATGCTCTCTTCTACCTTTCTATGTACCCAGCAATTCATTGACTACACATGTGTAAATTCGGTCAAAACACATACACAGAAAATAAATGTAGATTATTTAATATAACTGTGTAAGTTGGCTCTTCAAAATATTCAAGATTTATAAGCAGAGAGAAACAGGGGTATTTTTATGAGATTGTGGTGTATCTTGTGTATAACATGAGTTCCAGGAATTCCAGGGCTACTCAGAAAACCCTGTTTTCATTATACCAAAGAAGTGCTAACAATCATAAAAATATTAGAAGTGGAAGTAGAAGAGGAAGAAGATGACGTATAGGAAGAAGAAGAAGAAGAAGCAAGAACAAGAATAACAAGAAGAAGAAGAACAAGAACAAGAAGAAGAACAAGAAGAGGAAGAGCAAGAGGAAGGTGGCAGTGGAAAATATGTCATGACAGCTTGTGTAGTACTGTGTATTAAGTGGAATTCAGCCCCTCCTCTCTGAAATTAAGAAAGGAAGAGGGACTGAGGAGGAAGACATGTTGAGTCCATCTTGGGTCATATATGACATAACACTTCAAGATATAGTAATAAATTTTGTGTGATAAGTAAGTTGTCAGCATGAAGATGTGGGAGTGTCAACCAAGTATTCTTTAATGTCAACATTTCTCAAACTAAACTGTCCATAGTCTGATTGTGGGCCGAGGCCCTTCTTCTTGTTTTTCATATAAAATCCTCGTATTGAAAGCATTCTACCACCTGCTCTCAAGGACAAGTCTTATATTTCCCAAATTGATAGTTAAATGTTTTTTGACACTTGCCTTGCAGTACTTGTATCAGATGAATGGAATGCTGATACAGTCTAGGAATGTAACTGAGAGATAGGGAACTTGCCAACCATGTTCAATGTCCTAAGTTGAATGTTAGTATTGGGAAAGGAACGAATTGAAAATGAACCCTGTAACATCTTATGGAGAGGCTTAGAGAAAACTGGAGTTTTCAGAGATGCCACTAAAAGTTTCCAAACATGAATTCTTGGCCTTACTGGAGTGTGACAGTCAATCATTTGAACGACAAAAGAATCAAATGAAGGGCAGACATACATAGAGAATCTGTATAGAAATACATAATATTTAAAATTAGTGCTTTAGTGATGGACTGGCAAGATAAATAAGCAAGTAATGACAATGTAGACAAGAGAACAGACATGAGGTCACTTTTCATTTACTAGTCACCTAACTGTAGAGACAATTGATATCACTAAATGAACCATAGATTAATGATGATATTCCAGTCATGGGGTGTGGTGACATATCTCTGATCCTAGTAACAGGGAATTAGTGACAGAATAACCATGAGGCTTAGCCATATCTTTGCTACATACGACCCTAGAAAAATAATATAAATAGAAATGAATAAGAGGAATGTTTGATAGAGCAATCTGTGGAAATACGGGATGATTTGGCCCTGAGCATTCTCATTTCTGGTCTTGAAGAGTGTCAGTTGGAGATCTGAAAAGCTCCTGTATTTGAAAGACAATCCTGGATTTTTGCATCAGGCAGAACCCTCTCCTACCACATAGTAATTGGAGACAGTTATTGGCATCAGAACACGAAAAACTTAGTTGTAAGTCAGGGATGCTCTTCTATCTTGAATACAATCAGTTAAAATATTTGGAATTATTTCTGGAGGAACTTAATGGGGTTTTAGCTCACTGGAGACTTAGTGTTCATTTGAACTGTGGGCAGAAACAGGATTGTTTATTAGTGGGCCTGTCAAGTGGGTCTAGTTCAACCATAGGAATTACTCAAAAAGACCTTGAAAGATATTGGTTACTAAACTTCATAATGTTATAGCATATTTGTGATAATCTCATTCCAGGAGAAATTGAGAAGAATAATGTAGTTATCTGGAAGAAACCATATCTGAGATTTGCTGTAGTATAAGAGTAGCATCAACAATCACTCTCATTTCCTAGTCTTGCAAAGACATGCTCTCCTTCACAGGCAATTGGCTTTTCTGAAGTCTACTAACAAGCTGGCTATGCTTACCCCTCCTCCAAAAACTTCTTAACTATAGCTTTAAGAAACACTCCTAACCACCTGAGATCATTCCCTGCAATCCCCAGCAGACAAGGGTAGGGTGCACATGAGCCTGGCTTGTATTTTATCTTTTAAAATCCACTACAATTTGAATTCAGAAGTACACTGTGATGGCAAGATTTCGCCAATTTTCTAGATATATTAATTTAGTTAAAAAGTAACAGTGTAGCAAGTCTTGATCAGATATTCATGGCATAGGTTAGATACAAGGTAGATGTGAGCAACCTGGCAAACTGTAAATATAGTTACTTGGGGAACTAAAAAAACACTGTGCTTTGGGCTCCTATTATTCCTACAACATAAACCTGCCTGTGTTCAACACCTAAACCATTAAAAACTCCTAAACTCTTATAAACAGAAAAATATTTTCACTGGAAGCAAATGCACACTACACAGAGCCTGCAATCGGCAGAGTTATTTTCTCATGTAGGAGATTCTAAAGGATTTGCAAACTTTAGTTGGAATAAAGAAGTGCAACAGGCTTTGCTTTGTGTTCGATGAGAGATTCCTGAATAGGGAACTCTGACTTCTGCTTAGTTATGAGGAAAGCTGGATAGCAGGGAGGCCAAGTTCATTCCACATGACATCAGCAGGCACTTCACTAAAATTCCATTGTGTCCTGGAGGCCATGGAATTCTGTGAGGTCACATGTGTTGCAGCAACACCAACTTTGAAGGGGATTCAGACCAGAGAGAGCCAGAATTTGGTTGACATTCATCTTAATTTTAAACTGTCAAAGAAGATGAGGTTCAAAAGGAAGAACAGGAAGTTCTGCTATGAAGATGGGAAGCTCCCTGGAGAAGGTTGTGTTTAGTTTGGACTTTGTGTAATGGAGCACAGGATTTGGGGCTTCTGGGAAGCAATTGTACTTACTGCCTGATAGTTCTTTTTGAAGACAATTATTTCAGGCTAGAAATTTGTCTCTCCCAAATGCCAGGAACTGGCAGGGCAAAGATGTTCTCCTGGGAGCTCTTGGATTTAAATCTTACAGAAAAGTGATGGTTGATGGAGGACCAGTATAAAATTGAGTTCAACTGGTTGGAGGTTCTAGTGGTATGTGCCAGCTCTAGGCTGGTCATCACTTTTCTTCAACCCCAGTGGATAACTTTATGTAC
>NW_024431545.1:0-13310 GCF_017639785.1 Mesocricetus auratus
CAAATAGAGTGGACCACAAAAAAATCCCCTCGCCACATAATAATCAAGACCCCAAACATACAGAATAAAGAAAGAATATTAAGAGCAGCTAAGGAAAAAGGTCAAGTAACATATAAAGGCAGACCTATCAGAATTACACCTGATTTCTCCATGGAAACGCTGAAAGGCAGAAGGTCCTGGATAGATATTGTACCTACACTAAGAGACCACGGATGCCAGCCCAGACTGCTATACCCTGCAAAGCTCTCAATCACTATAGATGGAGAAAACAAGATATTCCATGACAAAACTAGATTCAAGCAATATGTGTCCACTAACCCAGCCCTACAGAAAATTTTGGAAGGAAAACTCCAACCCAAGGAAGCTAACTACAACCAGAAAAACATAAGCATTAGAGAATCTCTCTCTACCAACAGCCAAAAGAACAAAGGGGTGAAATTCCACACATAATTCCACCAACAACAACCATCGCAAATCGAAGAAGGATGAGCAATCATTGGTCATTAATATCCCTCAATATTAATGGCCTTAACTCACCCATAAAAAGACACAGACTAGCAGATTGGATTCGAAGACAGAACCCTTCCTTCTGCTGCATACAGGAAACACACCTCACCCTTAAAGACAGACATTACCTGAGAATTAAAGGTTGGGAAAAATTTTTCAATCGAATGGACCCAAGAAACAAGCTGGGGTAGCAATCCTAATATCTAACAAACTAGACTTTAAAATAAAATCAATCAAAAGAGATGAAGGAGGTCATTACAAACTCATCACAGGTGAAACCCACCAAGAGGAAGTGTCTATTCTGAACATCTATGCCCCAAATACAAAGGCATCCACATTCGTTAAAAAAACGTTATTAGAACTTAAATCTCATCTAAAGCCCCACACAGTTATAGTGGGAGATTTCAACACACCACTCTCACCACTAGACAGGAATACCAAACAGAAACTCAATAAAGAAGCAAAAGGGCTAATAGAAGTAATGACCCAACTGGGATTAACAGATATCTATAGAACATTTCATCCACATAAAAAAGAATATACCTTCTTCTCACCACCACATGGAACCTTCTCAAAAATCGACCACATACTTGGCAACATATCAAACATCAGCAGCTACAAAAAAATTGGAATAACTCCATGCATCTTATCAGAACACCATGCTTTAAAATTAGAATTCAACAACAACACAAATTGCAGAATACCTACAAACTCATGGAAATTGAATAATGCTCAACTGCACCATCCCTGGGTGAAAGAGGAAATAAAAAAAGAAATTAAAGACTTCCTCGAATTCAATGAGAATGAAGACACAACATACCCAAACCTATGGGACACTTTGAAAGCAGTGCTATGGGGGAAGTTCATAGCACTAAATGCTCACATGAAGAAACAGGAGAACAGTTATACCAGAGAATTAACATCACAGCTGAAAGCTCTAGAACACAAAGAAGCACACTCCCCCAGGAGGAGTAGACGCCAGGAAATAATCAAATTGAGGGCTGAAATCAATAAAGTAGAAACCAGGAAAACAATACAAAGAATCAACGCAACGAAGAGTTGGTTCTTTGAGAAAATCAACAAGATAGACAAACCTTTGTCCAAACTTACCAAACAGCAGAGAGTGAACACGCAAATTACCAAAATCAGAAATGAAAAGGGGGACATAACAACAGACTCTGAGGAAATCCAGAGAATCATTAGGTCATACTTTGAAAACCTGTACTCCACAAAATTAGAAAATTTAAAGGAAATGGATGACTTCCTGGACAGCTATCAATTGCCAAAACTAAATCAAGAACAGATAAGCAATTTAAATAGACCTATAACCCCTATGGAAATAGAAGCTGTCATCAAAAGTCTCCCAACCAAAAAAAGCCCAGGTCCAGATGGCCTCAGTGCAGAATTCTACCAGATTCAAAGAACAGCTTATACCAATTCTTCTCAAAGTGTTCTACACAATAGAAGCAGAAGGGTCTTTGCCAAACTCTTTCTATGAGGCTTCAATAACCTTGATCCCCAAGCCACACAAAGATACAACTAAGAAAGAGAACTTCAGACCAATATCCCTCATGAACATTGATGCAAAAATACTCAATAAAATACTGGCAAATAAGATCCAAGAACACATCAAAACAATCATTCACCACGATCAAGTAGGTTTCACCCCAGTAATGCAGGGATGGTTCAACATACGAAAATCCATCAATGTAATCCACCATATAAACAAGCTGAAAAAAAATCACATGATCATCTCACTAGATGCTGAAAAAGCCTTTGACAAAATCCAAGACCCCTTCATGATAAAGGTCTTGGAGAGATCTGGGATAACAGGGACATATTTAACATAATAAAAGCCATATACAGTAAACCAACAGCCAACATCAAACTGAATGGACAGAAACTCAACGCAATTCCTCTAAAATCAGGAACAAAACAAGGCTGTCCACTCTCTCCATACCTTTTCAACATGGTACTTGAAGTTCTAGCTATTGCCATATGACAACAAAGGGGGACCAAGGGGATACAAATTGGGAAGGAAGAGGTCAAAGTTTCACTGTTTGCAGATGATATGATAGTTTACATCAATGACCCAAAGAACTCTACCAGGGAACTCTTACAGCTGATTAACACCTTCAGCAAAGTGGCAGGCTACAAGATCAACTCAAGAAAATCAGTAGCCCTACTATATACAGATGATAAAAGGGCTGAAAGAGAAATCAGAGAAACATCACCCTTTACAATTGCCACAAACAACATAAAATTCCGTGGGGTAACGCTAACCAAACAAGTGAAAGACCTGTATCGTAAGAACTTTGAATCTTTAAAGAAAGAAATTAAAGAAGCCCTCAGAAAATGGAAAGATCTCCCATGCTCTTGAATAGGTAGGATCAATGTAGTAAAAATGGTAATCCTGCCAAAAGCAATCTACAGATTCAATGCAATCCCCATTAAAATCCCAGCACAGTTCTTCACAGACCTTGAAAGAACAATAATCAATTTTGTATGGAAAAACAAAAGACCCAGGATAGCCAAAACAACCCTGTTCAACAAGGCAACGTCCGGAGGCATCACCATCCCTGACCTCAAGCTCTATTATAGAGCTATAGTCCTGAAAACAGCTTGGTATTGGCACAAAAATAGACAGGTAGACCAATGGAATCGAATTGAAAACCCGGGTATTAACCCACACACGTACGAACATCTGATCTTTGACAAAGAAGCTAAAAATATACAATGGAATAAAGAAAGCATCTTCAACAAATGGTGCTGGCATAATTGGAGACTGGCATGTAGAAGAATGCAGATCGATCCATGTTTATCGCAATGCACAAAACTTAAGTCCAAATGGATCAAAGACCTCAACATAAATCCAGCCACACTGAACCTCTTAGAAGAGAAAGTGTGTGGTACCCTTGAACGAATTGGTACAGGAGACAGCTTCCTGAACATAACACCAGAAGCACAGGCAGTAAGATCAACAATTAATAAATGGGACCTACTGAAACTGAGAAGCTTCTGTAAGGCAAAGGACACAGTCAGCAAGACAAAAAGGCAGCCCACAGAATGGGAAAAAATATTCACTAATCCCACATCTGACAGAGGGTTGATCTCCAAAATTTACAAAGAACTCAAGAAGCAAGTCTCCAAAACACCAAAGGACCCTATTAAAAAGGGGGCTGCAGAACTAAATAGAGAGTTTTCAATAGAGGAGTATAAAATGGCTGAGAGGCACTTGAGAAAGTGCTCAACATCCTTAGCCATCCGGGAAATGCAAATCAAAACAACTCTCAGATATCATCTCACCCCTGTCAGAATGGCTAAAATCAAAAACACCAATGACAATTTATGCTGGAGAGGATGTGGTGAAAGGGGGACACTCCTCCATTGCTGGTGGGAGTCCCAACTGGTTCAGCCACTTTGGAAATCAGTGTGGAGATTCCTCAGAAAAATAGGAATAAACCTACCACAAGACCCAGCAACTCCACTCTTAGGCATATATCCAAAAGATGCCCATTCATACAGCAAAGATGTCTGTTCCACTATGTTCATAGCAGCTTTATTTTTAATTGCCAGAACGTGGAAGCAACCTAGATGTCCCTCACCTGAAGAGTGGATAGAGAAAATGTGGTACATCTACACAAAGGAGTACTATACAGCAGAAAAAAATAATGGAATCATGAGATTCGCAGGCAAATGGATGACACTAGAAGAAACCATCCTGAGTGAGGTAACCCAGTCACAAAAAGAGAAACATGGCATGTACTCTCTCATATATGGATTTAGACATAGATCTGGGGAGTGCCAGCCTACAATCCTATGGCCAGAGAATCTGGGAAACAGAAACTTTATTTAGTGGCTGATCGAAGAAGAGGCAGACTCCCTTGCTTAAGTACTGAGCTGAACTCAAGAAAGCCAGTAACAGAGAGGGAGGACTGATGATCAAAGGGATTAAGACTGGGCTGGTTTAACCCCCAGAAACAGCTGACCAGACAAAGGTTAACTCTTGAATCCCAGGCTAATGCCTGGGAAGCCAGCATGGGACTGATCAAGACCCCCTGAATCTGGGTGTCAGTGAAGAGGCCTAGGGAATCTATTGAGCCTTGGGCAGCAGATCAGTACCCATCCCAAGTATACACACGGACTTTGGACTCCAATAGAACAATGTGAGGTGCACTCTCACCCTGAACTCTTGGGAAAGGGTCTAGGCCCTGCCCTATATGAAATGACACACTATGGACACCCCCATGGAGGGCCTCACCCTCCCTGGAGAAATGAGAGGATAACGGGGGGGTGGGGAAGGCACGGGAGGAAGGGAGGGAATGGGAGAGGGACCTGGAACTGACTTGTGAAGCAACCTTGATTCTTATCTAAATTTAAACTGGAAAATAAAATTTAAAAAAAATGAGCCAAATAACAGGTACTCACAACTTTGTACAAAATAAGTATAGGTCTTAAGAATAAAAAGATGAAATGAAAAGTAAAAAAAAAAAGACTCTAGATATCCCCTATGTGGAAGGAAATGGCGATAGGGTGCGAGGCTGGGGGGGGTGAATAGTAGGGGGTACAGGAGTAGGGGATGGAGAGGAAACTAGGATTGACATCTAAAACACGCTATTTAAAATTAAAATAATAAAAAAAGAAAAGAAAAGCAGCAAGCCACTAGCTTCTAACTTCTGTCTCAGGTTGAATGGGCTGATTCTGTCTCCATGAGCTCTCACCAAGCCTCAAACTGTAAAATTTCCTCAGTGTGGCTGGACACTGAATGCTTCTCTGAGACATTGCTTCTGTCTTATATACATCCCTAATGTTAAGATGAAATGTGCGAGCTATAATTCTCTTTCAGACTCTTCACTCTTGAGTAGATCAGGGTGACCTTGGATTTGCAGAGTGCTCTAAATCCTGAGTACAAGGAACTCAAGTGAGGAACCCATGTGCAGGAATTAAAGTAGAGACCACTGACGTACTCTTACTGGCTTGATTCCAGGTTCAGTTTAGCCACCTTTTCTACAGAGTCCAGGCCCAAATGCCTAGGGATGGCACTGGGCATAGTAGGTTGGGCCTTCAAATATCAATTGACGAATAGGAAAATGGCTCACAGCCATGTACACTCTGATCTCTCTACAGTCAACGTTTCCTCTTACTGGTTTTGTCAATTTGACAAATATTATTAGGTATCAAAAGAGAATTTTCTTATGAGGTAAACCAGTTAAATGATGATAAAGTGAAGGCAGGACCATTTGTGGTGATAGTAGGTAATACAATTGTTAAAGTGAGGCATTTTAGTCAGAAATGATTTTTAAATTCTTTTAAAGCTTACAGTTATAATTGAGTAATGAAAACACACCAACCACATCTATGTGAGTAGCCGCCCTCACTATCGCTATCGCCATTAGCTGACATCTGCTGTCAGTTGGAGTTTACCGTTTAAGCTGTGCCTCACCCGTCATCTGGGGTGATGAGCAAACCACCAATCCCGGCTCTACACGTCTCACTCGGAGCTCCTAGGCTTATATAAGGGGCTGGGTTTCTTAGCTTGGGGTCTCCCTCTCAGAAGCTGATCATCTATCTCTCAAGATGTATTAAAGCTTTACTGCAGAAGGATTCGAGTGTCCTGCATCGTTCTTGCTGGCGAGACGGTAGCGCGGGACATCTGGTGCCGAAACCTGGGAACTCTTCAACATCGCCGGTGCCGCAGGAGACCCCTCGGAAGACGGGGCGGATTCAGAACTGCAGGGACGTAAGTTCAGAGAGGTATGCTTTATCCTGAACACCCCTTTTCTCGACTTTGGCCTTAGTTTGTCATCACCGTGGGACGGGTCAGTGGAGGCTTTGGTGCTAGTCCTGTTTGTCCTTCTTCATCGTGGCTGGTACTGACAGAACGGTGCTGTCAGTCTGGTAAGTCGAGCGCCGTTTTTAGATAAGCCGCTAGCGCGATGGGGTTGTCACAGTCAGTGGTTACTGCCCTACAGACTGTGCTAAAACAAAGAGATCTCAAAATTGCACCACGAACACTTCAAAATTTTGTGAAGGAGGTAGATAGAGTGGCACCATGGTATGCTTGTTCCGGGTCCCTCACTGTGGCCTCATGGAACAAGCTAGGTAAAGAACTAGACAGGAAGCATGCAGAAGGAGATCTCCACTTAGGTACCAAAGCCATTTGGAAGCTAGTTAAAAACTGCTTGGAGGATGAGGCCTGTCACCCTGCTATAGTAGAAAGTCAGGGAACCTTAGAGGAAGTTCAGGATAGCATGTCAGAAACTGAACGGAGTGAGAGAATGGGAGCTCGCAAAAGGAAAGACATGTCTAAGAAAAAAGGCCCTCCCCAAGAAGTTAAGAAAGGGGAGAGAAAGAAGGGAGTGATCATTCACCCCCTAACAAATCTAAGAAAAAGAAAAAGCCAGAATCTAGGCTATACCCTACGGTAGAGCTAGAAGCCTTGGAGCTAGATAATTCCGATTCTGACACTCTGGATTCTAGCGAAGAAGGTGGTCTAGAGGAGGAGGTGGCACGGTATGAGGAAGAAAGATATCACCCTGATAGACACCGGCCGCTGAAAACAAAAATGAATGTGAGGCCACCACCTATAAATCCGGCGGGCTCACGCCCCTCGGCGCCTCCGCAGTATGAGCTTCGGCTGAATACTGGTACTGACTCCTTTTTACCTTTAGAGGAACGGAGAAAAATACAAATGGCTTTTCCAGTATTCGAGAATGTGGAAGGCGGAAGAGTACATACTCCCGTAGATTACAATCAAATCAAAGAATTGGCCGAATCCGTTCGTAATTATGGGGTCAATGCTAACTTTACCACAATACAGGTAGAAAGGCTTGCTAATTTTGCCATGACTCCCACTGACTGGCAGACGACAGTGAAAGCAGTGCTTCCCAACATGGGACAATACATGGAATGGAAGGCTCTCTGGTATGATGCAGCCCAGGCGCAAGCTAGAGTTAATGCCACAGCTGAAGATGAGAATCAGAGGCAGTGGACATTTGAAATGCTGACAGGTCAGGGTCAACATGCCCTTAATCAAACCAACTACATCTGGGGCGTCTATGGTCAGGTGTCGGCC
Source organism: Mesocricetus auratus (assembly GCF_017639785.1). Taxonomy (NCBI): domain Eukaryota; kingdom Metazoa; phylum Chordata; class Mammalia; order Rodentia; family Cricetidae; genus Mesocricetus; species Mesocricetus auratus. The sequence continues at coordinate 7,583 of NW_024431545.1, forward strand.
GCCGCTATTAAAGCATGGAAGGCCCTCACAAAAAGGGAGAATCCAGTGGACACCTTACAAAGATTGTCCAAGGACCCCAAGAGCCATTTTCAGACTTTGTGGCCAGAATGACCGAGGCCGCCGGTCGCATCTTTGGTGATTCAGAACAAGCTATGCCCCTGATTGAGCAACTTGTCTATGAACAAGCAACCCAGGAATGTCGAGCGGCTATCGCCCCTCGCAAAAGCAAAGGTTTACAAGATTGGCTCAGAGTGTGCAGGGAGCTGGGGGGACCCCTAACCAATGCAGGACTAGCTGCCGCCATTTTACAAACGCACAGGCGTAGAGATTTATCTAGTCGAAAAGCTTGTTTTAATTGTGGGAAAATGGGGCACCTTAAGAAAGATTGTCAATCCCCTGAAAGAACAAGAGAACTGAAGCTTTGCCATCGTTGTGGTAAAGGTTATCATAGGGCTAGTGAGTGCAGGTCAGTCCGGGATATGAAAGGGAGGCTTCTGCCCCCTATTGAAGAACCCAAGGTACCCCAATCAAAAAACGGGTCACGGGGCCCATGGTCCCAGGGCCCTCAGAAATATGGGAACCGATTTCAGAAAAGCAATCAAGAGGAAGTAGAGGCTTCCGAGGAACCCCCGGAATGGACTTGCGTGCCGCTTCCGACTTCTTACTCATGCCCCAAATGAATGTTCAACCGGTCCCAGTCCATTCCCCTGGACCTTTGCCCCCTGCCACCATTGGGCTTATTCTGGGCCGTGGCTCCTTAACTTTACAGGGACTCATTATATATCCTGGGATTGTTGACCCGTATCATAAAGAGGAGATTCAAGTTCTCTGTTCTAGCCCTCGGGGTGTATTTTCTATAAAGCAGGGAGATAGAATTGCACAACTGGTGTTGCTGCCCTCCCTCGGGGATGGAGAAACCTACACTTTACAAAAAAGGGCTATGGGATCTTCTGGAAGTGATTCAGCCTATCTGGCTATACCCCTAAATGAGAGACCTACAATAAAATTGTTAATTAATGGAAAAGAATTTGAAGGGATAATGGATACGGGAGCAGACAAAAGCATTATTTCACTCCATTGGTGGCCGAAGTCTTGGCCCACTGTTGTTTCATCTCATTCTCTACAAGGTCTTGGATACCAGTCCTCTCCTGCCATCAGTGCCTCAGCCTTAACCTGGCGGAACGCTGAGGGCAAACAGGGATGTTTTACCCCCTATGTGTTGCCACTCCCTGTAAATTTATGGGGACGGGATGTGTTACAAGCCATGGGCATGACCCTAACTAATGAATACTCCCCCCAGGCATCAGCCATTATGGCAAAGATGGGGTATACAAAGGGTAGAGGCTTGGGTAGGCAAGAACAAGGCAGAATAAAACCCATTACACAACATGGAAATCGGGGTAGAAAAGGACTGGGTTTTATTTAGGGGCCGTTGAGGCTTCACGACCCATACCGTGGAAAACAGAGGAGCCGTTATGGGTCTCTCAATGGCCTCTATCCTCTGAAAAATTAGAGGCTGTCACAAGATTAGTGCAAGAACAGGAACGGCTGGGGCATCTAGAGCCTTCTACCTCCCCATGGAATACACCAATTTTTGTTATTAAGAAGAAATCTGGGAAGTGGAGATTACTCCATGACCTGCGGGCCATTAACAATCAGATGCATCTTTTTGGCCCTGTTCAAAGAGGACTTCCTTTGCTTTCTGCACTCCCTCAAGATTGGAAGCTTATTATTATAGATATTAAGGATTGTTTCTTCTCTATTCCACTTTACCCACGGGATAGACCAAGGTTTGCCTTCACTATCCCTTCTCTTAATCATATGGGACCAGACAAGAGATTTCAGTGGAAGGTACTGCCGCAAGGCATGGCCAATAGCCCAACAATATGTCAGCTGTATGTGCAGGAGGCTTTGGAGCCAATTAGGAAGCAATTTACATCTTTAATCATGATCCATTATATGGACGATATTCTTATTTGTCACAAAGAGTTAGATGTTTTACAAAAGGCTTTTCCCATGCTGGTGGCTGAATTAAAACAGTGGGGATTAGAGATTGCCTCAGAAAAGGTTCAAATTGCAGATACAGGGCTCTTTTTGGGCTCAATGATTACTCCCAAAAATATAGTTCCTCAGAAAATAGAAATTCGCAAAGACCACTTACAAACATTAAATGATTTTCAGAAACTTCTGGGAGATATAAATTGGTTGAGGCCCTTTTTAAAAATTCCATCTGCTGATCTAAAACCCCTCTTCGATCTCCTGGAGGGTGAGCCTCATATCTCCTCACCCAGAAAATTTACCCCTGCTGCCCACCGAGCCTTACAGATGGTGGAAGAGGCCTTACAGGAAGCACAATTACAACGTATTGAGGAGTCACTACCTTTTAATCTGTGTGTTTTTAAGACAGCTCAATTGCCAACTGCAGTCCTGTGGCAACATGGACCATTACTTTGGATTCATCCAAATGCTTCCCCTGCTAAGATTATTGACTGGTACCCTGATGCTGTTGCACAGCTCGCGCTTCGCGGAATAAAAGCAGCTGTTACGCATTTTGGCAGGGATCCTGATTCCTTGATTGTGCCTTATACTGCTGCACAAGTTCAGACCTTGGCAGCCACATCTAGTGATTGGGCAGTTTTAGTTACTTCCTTTTCAGGACAAATTGATAATCATTTTCCAAAGCATCCAATTTTACAGTTTGCCCTAAACCAGGCTATAGTGTTTCCACAAGTGACAGCTAAAGACCCACTCCCAGATGGGACTGTGGTGTACACTGATGGATCGAAAACTGGTATGGGAGCTTATGTGGTCAAGGATAGGGTTATATCTAAACAATATAATGAAACTTCACCTCAAGTTGTAGAATGTCTGATAGTACTGGAGGTTCTTGAGGCTTTTCCAGGACCCCTCAATATTGTATCAGATTCCTCTTATGTGGTTAATGCAGTTAATCTCCTTGAGATAGCTGGAATAATAAGATCCTCCAGCAGAGTTGCTAACATCTTTCAGAAGATACAAGCTGCCTTGTTAAATAGGAGATTTCCTGTTTTCATTACCCATGTCCGAGCACATTCTGGACTCCCAGGTCCCATGTCCTTAGGGAATGACTTAGCGGACAAGGCTACAAAGCTGGTGGCCGCTGCCTTGTCTACCCACACACAAGCAGCAAAAGAATTCCATCAGCGCTTTCATGTGACGGCTGAGACCTTGCGCCGTCGTTTTGCTCTATCCAGGAAAGAGGCTAGGGAAATTGTTACTCAATGCCAGAATTGCTGCGAATTCTTACCTGCTCCCCACGTGGGAATAAACCCACGTGGCATTAGACCATTGCAGATGTGGCAGATGGATGTTACTCATATTCCCTCTTTTGGAAGGCTTCAATATGTTCATGTTTCTGTTGACACCTGTTCTGGCGTAATGTTTGCCACGCCCCTAACAGGGGAAAAGGCCTCATATGTGATTCAACATTGCCTTGAGGCCTGGAGTGCTTGGGGAAAACCCAGAATTTTAAAAACAGACAATGGACCAGCATATACCTCTCAAAAATTCCGACAGTTTTGTCGGCAAATGGATGTTACCCATCTAACTGGCCTACCTTATAACCCTCAAGGACAGGGCATTGTGGAACGTGCCCATCGTACACTCAAATCATATCTGATTAAACAAAAGGGGAGTATTGAGGATGTTCTACCCTCGGTACCAAGAGTTGCTGTGTCCATGGCACTTTTTACCCTTAATTTCTTGAACTCTGATGCCCAAGGCCACACTGCGGCCGATCGCCACAGTTTAGAGCCTGATAGGCCAAAAGAATTTGTAAAATGGAAAGATGTGCTAACTAATGAATGGAAAGGCCCGGATCCTATTCTAATAAGATCCAGGGGAGCTGTGTGTGTTTTTCCACAGGAGGAAGAAAACCCCCTGTGGATCCCTGAAAGACTCACTCGAAGAGCTCCTTCACAACTCCAGAATAAGAAGGATGGAGGCCAAGTGGGTGATGAAGACTCTCCTACTCGGGATGATGGTTCCTAGTATGATGGGAGAGTTACGGTGGGCCATCATGTCTACCTTCCCCCTACCGATGCCAGTGATGCATAATGCCCAGGAGTTCCCTAGATTTTTCACAACTAATAGAGAGTTGGGGCTTGCCTTTTGCCTTTAGATCCTCAGATACAGAGTTTTCAGGATGAGAGAACCTTGTCATTGGTAGGAAGCTTGTGCTTTACTGTGATTTCTTCATTAAAGGATAATTTTATTCATATGGATCCAGAAAGATCTAATGCTAATCCTTTTGAATTAATGGAAGCTGTACTGATCTTTCTCCTATGGCAATGATTGCTGGAGGATATAGTGAGAAGGGACAGATTACTTTTGATTGGAAAGGGGCATTAGGCAACAGTCTGAGTGAGGGACAGAGCTCTGGATCATCTGATTGGTCCTCCTCCAATGTTAAGTATACCCCTTTTAAGAGAACTAATTATTCAGCTGCTCCAATTTGTGTTTGGCTGCCCTTTATTTGGGTTGTGAGTAATGATACCTTAGGTAAGAATCAGAAAGAAATAAATTGCTCTGCTTAGAATTGTTTTTATGCATTATGCTGGGATGCTATTAAGCACCCTTTTGCTTTGGTAATGCGCATGCCTCGATTTGTTCCAGTTCCTGTTGAGGTGCCAAGTAGTTTGAGTTTGTTTAGGGAAAAGCGAGATTTTTGGGATCTCTGCTATTATTGTGGGCCTGATAGCTGCCGCCGCGGTTACTGCTTCGGTTACCGCCTCGGCCCTTGCACTTTCCGCCACTGTGCAGACAACTCAAACCATTAATGAACTATCAGCCACTGTGACCATGGCCCTAGATAAACAGGCCACTGCCAATTCTCAGATACAAGGAGGCCTGATGTTGGTAAACCAACAGATTAATTTGGTTCAGGAACAATTGGATATATTGTGGCAGATGGCCCAATTGGGATGTGAACAAAAGTTGCCTGGCCTTTGTGTCACTTCAGTACAATATGAGAATTTTACAAGAGCAGCTAACCTGTCAAAAGCTCTGTCTCAACATTTATTACAGAATTGGACTTTTGAGTTTGAGCAGACACTCCGTGAGTTGAGAGTGGCGATCCTGCAAGTGAATTCGACGCGTCTGGATCTTTCTCTGATGGAAGGCCTCTCCTCCTGGATTTCATCTGCATTTTCTTATTTTAAGGAATGGGTGGGGGTGGGATCATTTAGCCTAGTTCTCTGCTGTGGAATAGTGTTGATGCTTTGGATGGTGTGTAAGCTCAGAGCCCAAACAAAAGAGACAAAGTGATGGTGGCACAAGCACTTGCTGCCTTAGAACACGGAGCCTCCCCTGACATTTGGTTAACCATGTTAAAGCAATAGGTCGCTGGCCTCCCGGCTCTTGCACCCCACGAGGCTAGTCTCATTGCACGGGATAGAGTGGGTAGGCTTCAGCAGCCCAAGGAGTTGCAAGGCTAAGCACTGCACAGGAGAGGTCTGCGGTATAACGACTTTCTCCTGGGAGATAAGTCATCTTGCATGAAGGTTCTATGTCATGATCTCCTTCCCCCAGAAAAACGACATCGGGACTGGTCAGGGCTCCCTCTGGGGATAAGACCCTGGAGAGGAGCTTTGTACATGTTCCAAATTTGCACATGGGGATTTGACCTCTATCTCCACTCCAAAGTTGTGGGTGTCCTATGGCTTCAAAAATAAATGAATAGGGGGAGATG
>NW_024431546.1:0-6745 GCF_017639785.1 Mesocricetus auratus
GAAACATCATATAAGAAAACCATAATTAAGAGCTGTTCCTTGGGCAGCATCAGGTAAACGGGCCGGCTTCCCGGCCTGTGCTCCAGTGCCTGCAGATCACCTGGGACCTGCACAGAGCTCCCAATCCCGGCAGGAGCCAAGCACCCCAGACTCCAGATCTTCGCTCCCACCAACGAGACCTGGAAAGGAGAGGAGGCTGGGAGTCCAGGGAAGCAGCTGTTCCTCGGGCAGCATCAGGTAAACAGGCCAGCTTCCCGGACTGTGGTCCAGTGCCTGCAGATCGCCTGAGACCTGCACAGAGCTCCCAATCCCGGCGGGAGCCAAGTACCCCAGACTCCAGATCTTATCTCCCACCAACGAGACCAGGAAAGGAGAGGAGGCTGGGAGTCCAGGGAAGCAGCTGTTCCTCGGGCAGCATCAGGTAAACAGGCCGGCTTCCCGGCCTGTGCTCCAGTGCCTGCAGATCGCCTGGGACCTGCACAGAGCTCCCAATCCCGGCGCGAGCCAAGCACCCAGACCCCAAGTCTTCTCTCCCACCAACGAGACCAGGAAACCCGAGGACCCAGGGAGACCAGGACCAGCATTCGGACAAGGAATAGAAGAACCACCAGATTATTGGACTTGCTAGCACCCACCAAAAGGGAACTCTGGTCCCCAGACCAGTAAGGGGCTCTTTCTGCACCCACTAGAAGAAGAGATGGGAAAGAGACAATACAAAAACACAGTCAGCAACCGAAAAACAAATATGACACCGCCAGATTCTAGAGACTCCACATCAGCAAGACCCCAACATTCCAATGCGGACGAAGCAGAAGAGAACGACCTTAAAAGCACTTTCATGAAAATGATAGAGGCCCTAAAAGAGGATATTGGAAAATCCCTCAAAGAAATGGAAGAAAAAACAAACCAAAAAATGCAAGAAATGGAAGAAAAAACAAACCAAAAAATGCAAGAATTGGAAGAAAAAACAAACCAAAAAAGGCAGGAAATGGAAGAAGATTAATGAAGCAAGAAATGGAAGAAAATACAAAGCAAAAAATGCAAGAATTGGAAGAAGAATCATACCAAAAAGGCAGGAAATGGAAGAAGAAACAAAGCAAAAAATGCAAGAAATGGTAGAAAAAACAAAGCAAAAAATGCAAGAATTGGAAGAAGAAACATACCAAAAAAGGCAGGAAATGGAAGAAGAAACAAAGCAAAAAATGCAAGAAATGGTAGAAAAAACAAAGCAAAAAATGAAAAAATGGAAGAAGAAACAAACCAAAAAAGGCAGGAAATGGAAGAAGAAACAAAGCACAAAATGCAAGAAATGGAACAAAAAGCAAAACCAAAAAATGCCAGAAATGGAAGAAAGAAAAAACCAAAAAATTGATAAAAGGAAACAAATGGATGAACAGATAAACAGAAAATTGCAAGAAGCAATGCAAACACTGCAAGGGTTGAAAACTGAAATAGAGTCATTAAAAAAAACACAATCTGAAGAAAGGCAGAAAATAGAAAAGCTGGACAAACAGTCAGGCACTACCAATACAAGCATTACCAACAGAATAGAAGAGATGGAAGAAAGAATCTCAAGTGTTGAAGATACGCTAGGAGAAATGGATTTATCAACCAAAGAAAACCTTAAATCCAACAAATCCTTAACACAAAACATCCAGGAAATATGGGACACCATGAAAAGTCCAAACCTAAGAATAATAGGTATAGAAGAAGGAGAAGAAATCCACCTCAAAGGGGCAGAAGGCATATTCAACAAAATCATAGAAGAAAACTTCCACAACCTTAAGAAAGCCATGCCAATGAAGGTACAAGAAGCCTACTGAACACAAAATAGAGTGGACCACAAAAAAATCCCCTCGCCACATAATAATCAAGACCCCAAACATACAGAATAAAGAAAGAATATTAAGAGCAGCTAAGGAAAAAGGTCAAGTAACATATAAAGGCAGACCTATCAGAATTACATCTGATTTCTCCATGGAAACTCTGAAAGCCAGAAGGTCCTGGATAGATATTCTACCTACACTAAGAGACCATGGATGCCAGCCCAGACTACTATACCCGGCAAAGCTCTCAATCACTATAGACAGAGAAAACAAGATATTCCATGACAAAACTAGATTCAAGCAATATGTGTCCACTAACCCAACTCTACAGAAAATTTTGGAAGGAAAACTCCAACCCAAGGAAGCTAACTACAACCAGAAAAACATAAGCATTAGAGAATCCCTCTCTACCAACAGCCAAAAGAACTAAGGGGTGAAATTCCACACATAATTCCACCAACAACAACCATCGCAAATCGAAGAAGGATGAGCAATCATTGGTCATTAATATCCCTCAATGATAATGGCCTTAACTCACCCATAAAAAGACACAGACTGGCAGATTGGATTCGAAGACAGAACCCTTCCTTCTGCTGCATACAAGAAACACACCTCACCCTTAAAGACAGACATTACCTGAGAGTTAAAGGTTGGGAAAAAATTTTTCAATCAAATGGACCCAAGAAACAAGCAGGGGTAGCAATCCTAATATCTAACAATCTAGACTATAAAATAAAATCAATCAAAAGAGATGAAGGAGGTCATTACATACTCATCAAAGGTGAAACCCACCAAGATGAAGTGTCTATCCTGAACATCTATGCCCCAAATGCAAAGGCATCCACATTCGTTAAAGAAACATTATTAGAAATTAAATCTCATCTAAAGCCCCACAAAGTTATAGTGGGAGATTTCAACACACCACTCTCACCACTAGACAGGAATACCAAACAGAAACTCAACAAAGAAGCAAAAGGTCTAATAGAAGTAATGACCCAACTGGGATTAACAGATATCTATAGAACATTTCATCCACATAAAAAAGAATATACCTTCTTCTCACCACCACATGGAACCTTCTCAAAAATCGACCACATACTTGGCAACATATCAAACCTCAGCAGCTACAAAGAAATTGGAATAACTCCATGCATCTTATCAGACCACCATGCTTTAAAATTAGAATTCAACAACAACACAAATTGCAGAAAACCTACAAACTCATGGAAATTGAATAATGCTTAACTGCACCATCCCTGGGTCAAAGAGGAAATAAAAAAAGAAATTAAAGACTTCCTCGAATTCAATGAGAATGAAGACACAACATACCCAAACCTATTGGACACTTTGAAAGCAGTGCTACGGGGGAAGTTCATAGCGCTAAGTGCTCACATGAAGAAACAGGAGAACAGTTATACCAGAGAATTAACATCACAGCTGAAAGCTCTAGAACACAAAGAAGCACACTCCCCCAGGAGGAGTAGACGCCAGGAAATAATCAAATTGAGGGCTGAAATCAATAAAGTAGAAACCAGGAAAACAATACAAAGAATCAATGCAACGAAGAGTTGGTTCTTTGAGAAAATCAACAAGATAGACAAACCTTTGTCCAAACTTACCAAACAGCAGAGAGTGAACACGCAAATTAACAAAATTAGGAATGAAAAGGGGGACATAACAACAGACTCTGAGGAAATCCAGAGAATCATTAGGTCATACTTTGAAAACCTGTACTCCACAAAATTTGAAAATCTAAAGGAAATGGATGACTTCCTGGACAGCTATCAATTGCCAAAATTAAATCAAGAACAGATAAGCAATTTAAATAGACCTATAACCCCTATGGAAATAGAAGCTGTCATCAAACGTCTCCCAAACAAAAAAAGCCCAGGTCCAGATGGCCTCACTGCAGAATTCTACCAGAAATTCAAAGAACAGCTTATACCAATTCTTCTCAAAGTGTTCCACACAATAGAAGCAGAAGGGTCTTTGCCAAACTCTTTCTATGAGGCTTCAATAACCTTGATCCCCAAGCCACACAAAGATACAACTAAGAAAGAGAACTTCAGACCAATATCCCTCATGAACATTGATGCAAAAATACTCAATAAAATACTGGCAAATCGGATCCAGGATCACATCAAAACAATCATTCATCACGATCAAGTAGGTTTCATCCCAGGGATGCAGGGATGGTTCAACATACGAAAATCCATCAACGTAATCCACCATATAAACAAGCTGAAAAACAAAAATCACATGATCATCTCACTAGATGCTGAAAAAGCCTTTGACAAAATCCAACACCCCTTCATGATAAAGGTCTTGGAGAGATCTGGGATAACAGGGACATACTTAAACATAATAAAAGCTATATACAGTAAACCAACAGCCAACATCAAACTAAATGGACAGAAACTCAACGCAATTCCTCTAAGATCAGGAACAAAACAAGGCTGTCCACTCTCTCCATACCTTTTCAACTTGGTACTTGAAGTTCTAGCTATTGCCATACGACAACAAAGGGGGATCAAGGGGATACAAATTGGGAAGGAAGAGGTCAAACTTTCACTGTTTGCAGACGATATGATAGTTTACATCAATGACCCAAAGAACTCTACCAGGGAACACTTACAGCTGATTAACACCTTCAGCAAAGTGGCAGGCTACAAGATCAACTCAAGGAAATCAGTAGCCCTACTATATACAGATGATAAAAGGGCTGAAAGAGAAATCAGAGAAACATCACCCTTTACAATTGCCACGACCAACATAAAATACCTTGGGGTAACGCTAACCAAACAAGTGAAAGACCTGTATCGTAAGAACTTTGAATCTTTAAAGAAAGAAATTAAAGAAGCCCTCAGAAAATGGAAAGATCTCCCATGCTCTTTGATAGGTGGGATCAATGTAGTAAAAATGGCAATCCTGCCAAAAGCAATCTACCAATTCAATGCAATCCCCATTAAAATCCCAGCTCAATTCTTCACAGACCTTGAAAGAACAATAATCAATTTTGTATGGAAAAACAAAAGACCCAGGATAGCCAAAACAACCCTGTTCAACAAGGCAACGTCCGGAGGCATCACTATCCCTGACCTCAAGCTCTATTACAGAGCTATAGTCCTGAAAACAGCTTGGTATTGGCACAAAAATAGACAGGTAGACCAATGGAATCGAATTGAAAATCCGGGTATTAACCCACACACGTACGAACATCTGATCTTTGACAAAGAAGCTAAAAATATACAATGGAATAAAGAAAGCATCTTCAACAAATGGTGCTGGCATAATTGGAGACTGGCATGTAGAAGAATGCAGATCGATCCATGTCTATCGCCATGCACAAAACTTAAGTCCAAATGGATCAAAGACCTCAACATAAATCCAGCCACACTGAACCTCTTAGAAGAGAAAGTGGGTGGTACCCTTGAACGAATTGGTACAGGAGACAGCTTCCTGAACATAGCACCAGTAGCACAGACAGTGAGATCAACAATTAATAAATGGGACCTACTGAAACTGAGAAGCTTCTTTAAAGCAAAGGACACAGTCAGCAAGACAAAAAGGCAGCCCACAGAATGGGAAAAATATTCACTAATCCCACATCTGACAGAGGGTTGATCTCCAAAATTTACAAAGAACTCAAGAAGCAAGTCTCCAAAACACCAAAGGACCCTATTAAAAAGTGGGCTGCAGAACTAAATAGAGAGTTTTCAACAGAGGAGTCTAAAATGGCTGAGAGGCACTTGAGAAAGTGCTCAACATCCTTAGCCATTCGGGAAATGCAAATCAAAGCAACTCTGAGATACCATCTCACTCCTGTCAGAATGGCTAAAATCAAAAACACCAATGACAATTTATGCTGGAGAGGATGTGGTGAAAGGGGGACACTTCTCACTGCTGGTGGGAGTGCCAACTGGTTCAGCCACTTTGGAAATCAGTATGGAGATTCCTCAGAAAAATGGGAATAAACCTACCACAAGACCCAGCAACTCCACTCTTAGGAATATATCCATAAGATGCCCATTCATACAACAAAGATGTCTGTTCCACTATGTTCACAGCAGCTTTATTTGTAATTGCCAGAACTTGGAAGTTACCTAGATGTCCCTCACCTGAAGAGTGGATAGAGAAAATGTGGTACATCTACACAATGGAGTACTATTCAGCAGAAAAAATAATGGAATCATGAGATTCGCAGGCAAATGGATGACAGTAGAAGGAACCATCCTGAGTGAGGTAACCCAGTCACAAAAATAGAAACATGGTATGTACTCTCTCATAAATGGATTTTAGACATAGATCTGGGGAGTGCCAGCCTTCAATCCTATTGCCAGAGAGTCTGGGAAACAGAAACTTTATTTAGTGGCTGACAGAAGAAGAGGCAGACTCCCTTGGTTAAGTACTGAGCTGAACTCAAGAAAGCCAGTAACAGAGAGGGAGGACTGATGATCAAAGGGATTAAGACTGGGCTGGTTTAACCCCCAGAAACAGCTGACCAGACAAAGGTTAACTCTTGAATCCCAGGCATCAGCCTGGGAATCCAGCATGGGACTGATCAAGACCCCCTGAATCTGGGTGTCAGTGAGGAGGCCTAGGGAATCTATTGAGCCTTGGGCAGCAAATCAGTACCCATCCCAAGTATACACGGACTTTGGACTCCCATAGAACAATGTGAGGTGCACTCTCACCCTGAACTCTTGGGGAAGGGTCTAGGCCCTGCCCTATATGAAATGACAGACTATGCACACCCCCATGGAGGGCCTCACCCTCCCTGGGGAAATGAGGGGATAACGGGGGGTGGGGAGGTCTCGGGAGGAAGGGAGGGAATGGGAGAGGGACCTGGAACTGACTTGTGAAGCAACCTTGTTTCTTATCTAAATTTAAACTGGAAAATAAAATAAAAAAACCCATAA
>NW_024431547.1:0-42240 GCF_017639785.1 Mesocricetus auratus
CTAAAATTAGAAAAGAAATAGTCACAACCAGTGTTGTATCGTTACTTTTCATGAAATTAAGCATGTGGTTCCTCACACAGTGTTGTATCGTTAGTTTTCATGAAGTTAAGCAAGTAGTTTCACAAACAGTGTTGTATCGTTAGTTTTCATGGAGGTGAGCAATGAGCTGTCACGCAGTGTTGTATCGTGAGTTTTCATGAAATTACGCACACAGTTTCACAAACAGTCTTGTATCATTTGTATTCATGAAGTTAAGCAATTAGTTTCATAAACAGTGTTGTGTCGTTAGTTTTCAGGGAGTTAAGCAAGCAGATTTCACACAGTGTTGTATCGTTAGTTTTCATGAAGTTAAGATTGTAGTTTCTCACACATTGTTTTATCATGAGTTTTCATGAAGATAAGTATGTAGATTCTCTAACAGTTTGGTATCATTAGTTTTCATAAAGTTAAGCATGTAGATTCTCACAAAGTTTCTTAACGAGAGTTTTCATGAAGTTAAGCAAGTAGTTTCACAACCAGTGTTGTATCGTTACTTTTCATGAAATTAAGCATGTAGTTCGTCACACAGTGTTGTATCGTTAGTTTTCATGATGTTAAGCAAGTAGTTTCACAAACAGTGTTGTATCGTCAGTTTTCAGGGAGTTAAGCAAGCAGATTTTCACACAGTGTTGTATCCTTAGTTTTCATGAAGTTAAGTTTGTAGTTTCTCACAGAGTGTTTTATCGTGAGTTTTCATGAAGATAAGCATGTAGATTCTCTAAAAGTTTGGTATAGTTAGTTTTCATCAAGTTAAGCATGTGGTTTCTCACACAACGTTGGATCGTTAGTTTTCATGAAAGTAAGCACGCAGTTTCACAACCAGTGTTGTATCGTTAATTTTCATGAAGTTAAGCTTGTAGTTTCTCACACAATGTTCTATCGTGAGTTTTCATGAAGATAAGCATGTAGATTCTCTAACAGTTTGGTATGGTTAGTTTCCATAAAGTTAAGCATGTAGTTTCTCACACAATGTTTTATCGTGAGTTTTCATTAAAATAAGTATGTAGATTCTCTAACAGGTTTTGTATCGTTAGGTTTCATAAACTTAAGCATGTATTTCTCACAAAGTGTCGTATCGATAGTTTTCATGAAGTTAAGCAAGTAATTACACAACCAGTGATGTATCGTTACTTTTCATGAAATTAAGCATGTAGTTTCTCACAAAGTGTTGTATCAACACTTTTCATGAAGTTAAGCAAGTAGTTTCACAAACAGAGTTGTCTCGTTAGTTTTCATGAAGTTAAGCAACTAGTTTCACAACCAGTGTTGTATCGTTACTTTTCATGAAATTAAGCATGTAGTTCCTCACACAGTGTTGTATCGTGAGTTTTCATGAAATTAAGCACACAGTTTCACAAACAGTCTTGTATCCTTAGATTTGATAATGTTCAGCATGGAGTTTCTCAAACAGTGTTGTATCGTCAGTTTTCAGGGAGTTAAGCAAGCAGATTTTCACACAGTGTTGTATCCTTAGTTTTCATGAAGTTAAGTTTGTAGTTTCTCACAGAGTGTTTTATCGTGAGTTTTCATGAAGATAAGCATGTAGATTCTCTAAAAGTTTGGTATAGTTAGTTTTCATCAAGTTAAGCATGTGGTTTCTCACACAGCGTTGGATCGTTAGTTTTCATGAAAGTAAGCACGCAGTTTCACAACCAGTGTTGTATCGTTAATTTTCATGAAGTTAAGCTTGTAGTTTCTCACACAATGTTCTATCGTGAGTTTTCATGAAGATAAGCATGTAGATTCTCTAACAGTTTGGTATGGTTAGTTTCCATAAAGTTAAGCATGTAGTTTCTCACACAATGTTTTATCGTGAGTTTTCATTAAAATAAGTATGTAGATTCTCTAACAGGTTTTGTATCGTTAGGTTTCATAAACTTAAGCATGTATTTCTCACAAAGTGTCGTATCGATAGTTTTCATGAAGTTAAGCAAGTAATTACACAACCAGTGATGTATCGTTACTTTTCATGAAATTAAGCATGTAGTTTCTCACAAAGTGTTGTATCAACACTTTTCATGAAGTTAAGCAAGTAGTTTCACAAACAGAGTTGTCTCGTTAGTTTTCATGAAGTTAAGCAACTAGTTTCACAACCAGTGTTGTATCGTTACTTTTCATGAAATTAAGCATGTAGTTCCTCACACAGTGTTGTATCGTTAGTTTTCATGATGTTAAGCAAGTAGTTTCACAAACAGTGTTGTATCGTTAGTTTTCATGGAGTTTAGCAAGCAGATTCTCACACAGTGTTGTATCGTGAGTTTTCATGAAATTAAGCACACAGTTTCACAAACAGTCTTGTATCCTTAGATTTGATAATGTTCAGCATGGAGTTTCTCAAACAGTGTTGTATCGTCAGTTTTCAGGGAGTTAAGCAAGCAGATTTTCACACAGTGTTGTATCCTTAGTTTTCATGAAGTTAAGTTTGTAGTTTCTCACAGAGTGTTTTATCGTGAGTTTTCATGAAGATAAGCATGTAGATTCTCTAAAAGTTTGGTATAGTTAGTTTTCATCAAGTTAAGCATGTGGTTTCTCACACAGCGTTGGATCGTTAGTTTTCATGAAAGTAAGCACGCAGTTTCACAACCAGTGTTGTATCGTTAATTTTCATGAAGTTAAGCTTGTAGTTTCTCACACAATGTTCTATCGTGAGTTTTCATGAAGATAAGCATGTAGATTCTCTAACAGTTTGGTATGGTTAGTTTCCATAAAGTTAAGCATGTAGTTTCTCACACAATGTTTTATCGTGAGTTTTCATTAAAATAAGTATGTAGATTCTCTAACAGGTTTTGTATCGTTAGGTTTCATAAACTTAAGCATGTATTTCTCACAAAGTGTCGTATCGATAGTTTTCATGAAGTTAAGCAAGTAATTACACAACCAGTGATGTATCGTTACTTTTCATGAAATTAAGCATGTAGTTTCTCACAAAGTGTTGTATCAACACTTTTCATGAAGTTAAGCAAGTAGTTTCACAAACAGAGTTGTCTCGTTAGTTTTCATGAAGTTAAGCAACTAGTTTCACAACCAGTGTTGTATCGTTACTTTTCATGAAATTAAGCATGTAGTTCCTCACACAGTGTTGTATCGTTAGTTTTCATGATGTTAAGCAAGTAGTTTCACAAACAGTGTTGTATCGTTAGTTTTCATGGAGTTTAGCAAGCAGATTCTCACACAGTGTTGTATCGTGAGTTTTCATGAAATTAAGCACACAGTTTCACAAACAGTCTTGTATCCTTAGATTTGATAATGTTCAGCATGGAGTTTCTCAAACAGTGTTGTATCATTAGTTTTCTGAAGTTAAGCACATAGTTTTACAAACAGTGTTGTATCGTTAGTTTTCATGGAGTTAAGCAAGGAGACTCTCACACAGTGTTGTATCGTGACTTTTCATGAAACTAAGCACAGAGTTTCACAAACAGTCTTGTGTCGTTTGTATACATGAAGTTAAGCAATTAGTTTCACAAACAGTGTTGTGTCGTTAGTTTTCTGGGAGTTAAGCAGGCAGATTTTCACACAGTGTTGTATCTTTAGTTTTCATGAAGTTAAACAAGTAGTTTCACAAACAGTGTTGTATCGTTAATTTTCATGGTGTTGAGCAAGGAGATTCTCACACAGTGTTGTATCCTTAGTTTTCATGAAAATAAGAATGTAGTTTCTCACACAGTGTTGTTTTGTTAGTTTTCATGAAAGAAAGCACACATTTTCACAAACAGTGTTGTATCCTTAGTTTTTATAATGTTCAGCATTGAGTTTCTCAAACAGTGTTGTATCATTAGTTTTCATGAAGTTAAGCACATAGTTTTACAAACAGTGTTGTATCGTTAGTTTTCATGGAGTTAAGCAAGGAGATTCTCACACAGTGTTGTATCGTTAGTTTTCATGAAGTTAAGCTTGTAGTTTCTCACACAGTGTTTTATCGTCAGATTTCATGAAGATAAGCATGTAGATTCTCTACCAGTTTGGTATGGTTATTTTTCATAAAGTTAAGCATGTAGTTTCTCACACAGTGTTATATCGATATTTTTCATGAAGACAAGCAAGTAGTTTCACAACCAGTGTTGTATCATTACTTTTCATGAAATTAAGCATGTAGTGCCTAACACAGTGTTGGATCGTTAGTTTTCATGAAAGTAAGCACATAGTTTCACAATCAGTGTTGTATCGTTAATTTTCATAAGGTTAAGCTTGTTGTTTCTCACACAGTGTTTTATTGTGAGTTTTCATGAAGATAAGCATGTAGATTCTCTAGCAGTTTTGTATGTTTAGTTTTCATAAAGTTAAGCATGTAGTTTCTCACACAGTGTTTTATTGATAGTTTTCATGAAGATAAGCATGTAGATTTTCAAACAATTTGGTATGTTTAGTTTTCATAAACTTAAGCATGTAGTTTCTCACACAGTGTTGTAGAGATAGTTTTCATGAGGTTAAGTATGTCTATTCTCAAACAGTTTCGTTTCGTTGGTTTTCATCAAGTTAAGGATGTAGTTTCTCACAAAGTGGTGTATCGATAGTTTTCATGAAGTTAAGCAAGTAGTTTCACAACCAGTGTTGTGTCGTTACTTTTCATGAAATTATGCATGTAGTTTCTCACACAGTGTTGTATCGTTAGTTTTCATAAAGTTAAGCAAGTAGTTTCACAAACAGTGTTGTATCGTTAGTTTTCATAGAGTTTATCAAGCAGATGCTCACACAGTGTTGTATCATGAGTTTTCATGAAGATAAGCATGTAGATTCTCAAACAGTTTGGTATTGTTAGTTTTCATCAAGTTAAGGATGTAGATTCTCACACAGTGTTGTATCGATAGTTTTCATGAAGTTAAGCAACTAGTTTCACAACCCGTGTTGTATCGTTACTTTTCATGAAATTAAGCATGTAGTTCCTCACACAGTGTTGTATCGTTAGTTTTCATGAAGTTATGCAAGTAGTTTCACAACCAGTGTTGTATCTTTAGTTTTCATGGAGTTAAGCAAGCAGATTCTCACACAGTGTTGTATCGCGAGTTTTCATGAAATTAAGCACAAAGTTTCACAAAAGGTCTTGTATCATTTGTATTCATGAATTTAAGCTATTAGTTTCACAAACTCTGTTGCTTAATGAGTTTTCAGGGAGTGAACCAACCAGATTTTCACACAGTGTTGTATCGTTAGTTTTCATGAAGTTGAGCTTGTAGTTTCTCACACAGTGTTTTATCATGAGTTTTCATGAAGATAAGCATGTAGATTCTCTAGCAGTTTAGTATAGTTGGTTTTCATAAAGTTAAGCATGTAGTTTCTCACACAGTGTTGTATCGATAGTTTTCATAAAGAAAAGCATGTAGTTTCACAAACAGTGTTGTCTTGTTAGTTTTCATGGAGTTAAGCAAGCAGATTCTCACGCAGAGTTGTATTGTGAGTTTTCATGAAGATAAGCAAGTCTATTCTCAAACAGTTTCATATCGTTACTTTTCATCAAGTTAAGGATGTAGTTTCTCACAAAGTGTCGTATCTATAGTTTCTATGAAGTTAAGCAAGCAGTTTCACAACCATTGTTGTATGGTTACTTTTCATGAAATTAAGCATGTAGTTTCTCACACAGTGTTGTATCGTTAGTTTTCATGAAGATAAGTAAGTAGTTTCACAAACAGTGTTGTATCTTTAGTTTTCATGGAGTTAAGCAAGCAGATTTTCACACAGAGTTGTATGGTTAGCTTTCATGGAGTTAAGCATGCAGATCCTCACACAGTGTTGTATCGTGAGTTTTCATGAAGATAAGAATGTAGATTCTCAAACAGTTTGGTATCGTTAATTTTCATCAAGTTAAGGATGTAGTTTCTCACACAGTGTTGTATCGATAGTTTTCATGAAGTTAAGCAACTAGTTTCACAACCAGTGTTATATCGTTACTTTTCATGAAATTAAGGATGTAGTTTCTCATACAGTGTTGTATCGTTAGTTTTCATGGAGTTAAGCAAGTAGTTTCACAAACAGTATTGTACATTTGTTTTCATGGAGTTAAGCAAGCAGATGCTCACACAGTGTTTTATCGTGAGTTTTCATGAAGATAAGCATGTAGATTCTCTAGCAGTTTTGTATGGTTAGTTTTCATAAAGTTAAGCATGTAGTTTCTCACACAGTATTTTATTGATGGTTTTCATGAAGATAAGCATGTAGATTATCAAACAGTTTGGTATCGTTATTTTTCATAAACGTAAGCATGTATTTTCTCACACAGTGTTGTAGCGATAGTTTTCATGAAGTTAAGTATGTCTATTCTCAAACAGTTTCGTTTCGTTAGTTTTCATCAAGTTAAGGATGTAGTTTCTCACAAAGTGGCGTATCGATAGTTTTCATGAAGTTAAGCAAGTAGTTTCACAACCAGTGTTGTATCGTTACTTTTCATGAAATTATGCATGTAGTTTCTCACACAGTGTTGTATCATTAGTTTTCATAAAGTTAAGCAAGTAGTTTCACAAACAGTGTTGTATGGTTAGTTTTCATAGAGTTTATCAAGCAGATGCTCACACAGTGTTGTATCATGAGTTTTCATGAAGATAAGCATGTAGATTCTCAAACAGTTTGGTATTGTTAGTTTTCATCAAGTTAAGGATGTAGTTTCTCACACAGTGTTGTATCGATAGTTTTCATGAAATTAAGCATGTAGATTATCAAACAGTTTGGTATCGTTAGTTTTCATAAACTTAAGCATGTAGTTTCTCACAAAGTATCCTATGGATAGTTTTCATGAAGTTAAGCAAGTAGTTTCACAACCAGTGTTGTATCGTTATTTTTCATGAAATTATGCATGTAGTTTCTCACACAGTGTTGTATCATTAGTTTTCATAAAGTTAACCAAGTAGTTTCACAAACAGTGTTGTATTGTTAGTTTTCATAGTGTTTATCAAGCAGATGCTCACACAGTGTTGTATCATGAGTTTTCCTGAAGATAAGCATGTAGATTCTCTACCAGTTTGGTATGGTTAGTTTTCATCAAGTTAAGGATGTAGTTTCTCTCACAGTGTTGTATCGATAGTTTTCATGAAATTAACCAACTTGCTTCACAACCAGTATTGTATCGTTAGTTTTCATGGAGTTAAGGAAGCAGATTCTCACACAGTGTTGTGAGTTTTCATGAAATTAAGCACACAGTTTCACAAACAGTCTTGTATCGTTTGTATTCATGAAGTTAAGCAATTAGTGTCACCAACTGTGTGTTTCGTTGGTTTTCAGGGAGTTGAGCAAGCAGATTTTCACACAGTGTTGTATCGTTAGTTTTCATGAAGTTAAGCTTGTAGTTTCTCACACAGTGTTTTATCGTGAGTTTTCATGAAGATAAGCATGTAGATTCTCTACCAGTTTGGTATGGTTATTTTTCATAAAGTTAAGCATGTAGTTTCTCACACAGTGTTGTATGGATAGTTTTCATGAAGTTAAAAATGTCTATTCTCAAACAGTTTAGTATAGTTAGTTTTCTTCAAGTTAAGGATGTAGTTTCTCACAAAGTGTCATATCGATAGTTTCTATGAAGTTAAGCAAGCAGTTTCACAACCATTGTTGTATGGTTACTTTTCACGAAATTAAGCATGTAGTTTCACACAAAGTGTCATATTGACACTTTTCATGAAGTTAAGCAAGTAGTTTCACAAACAGTGTTGTATCGTGAGTTTTCATGGAGTTAAGCAAGTAGTTTCACAAACAGTGTTGTATCGTGAGTTTTCATGAAGATAAGCATGTAGATTCTCAAACAGTTTGGTGTCGTTAATTTTCATCAAGTTAAGGATGTAGTTTCGCACAAAGTGTTGTATCGAAGTTTTCATGACGTTAAGCAACTAGTTTCACAACCAGTGTTGTATCGTTACTTTTCATGAAATTAAGCATGTAGTTTCTCACAAAGTGTCATATCGACACTTTTCATGAGGTTAAGCAAGTAGTTTCACAACCAGTGTTGTATCGTGAGTATTAATGGTGTTAAGCAAGTAGTTTCACAAACAGTATTGTACATTTGTTTTCATGGAGTTAAGCAAGCAGATGCTCACACAGTGTTGTATCGTGAGTTTTCATGAAGATAAGCATGTAGATTCTCAAACAGTTTGGTATCGTTAATTTTCATCAAATTAAGCATGTAGTGCCTAACACAGTGTTGTATCGTTAGTTTTCATGAAGTTAAGCAACTAGTTTCACAACCAGTGTTATTTCATTACTCTCATGAAATTAAGCATGTAGTTTCTCACAGTGTTGTATCATTAGATTTCATGAAGTTAAGCAAGTAGTTTCACAAACAGTGTTGTATCATTGGTTTTCATGGAGTTTATCAAGCAGATGCTCACACAGTGTTGTGTCGTGAGTTTTCATGAAGATAAGCATGGAGATTCTCTAACAGTTTGGTATAGTTAGTTTTCATCAAGTTAAGCATGTGGTTTCTCACACAGTGTTGGATCGTTAGTTTTCATGACAGTAAGCATGTAGTTTCACAATCAGTGTTGTATCATTAATTTTCATAAAGTTAAGCTTGTAGTTTCTCATACAGTGTTTTATTGACAGTTTTCACGAAGATAAGCATGTTGATTCTCAAACAGTTTGGTATCGTTAGTTTTCATAAACGTAAGCATGTAGTTTCTCACACAGTCTTGTAGCGATAGTTTTCATGAAGTTAAGTATGTCTATTCTCAAACAGTTTTGTATCGTTAGTTTTCATCAAGTTAAGGATGTAGTTTCTCATAAAGTGTCGCATCGTTAGTTTTCATGAAGTTAAGCAAGTAGTTTCTCACACAGTGTTGTATCGTTAGTTTTCATGAAGTTAAGCAACTAGTTTCACAAACAGTGTTGTATCGTTAGTTTTCATAGAGTTTATCAAGCAGATGCTCACACAGTGTTGTATTGTGAGTTTCATGAAGATAAGCATGTAGATTCTCTTTTTTTTAATTTTTTTCATTTTTTTTATTATTAATATTTTTTTTATTTTCCATTTTAAATTTAGATAAGAAACAAGGTTGCTTCACAAGTCAGTTCGATGTCCCTCTCCCTTTCCCTCCCCTCCTCCCGTGCCATCCCCCCTCCCCCCCGTTATCCCCTCATTCCCCCAGGGAGGGTGAGGCCCTCCATGGGGGTGTCCATAGTCTGTCATTTCATATAGGGCAGGGCCTAGACCCTTCCCCAAGAGTTCAGGGTGAGAGTGCACCTCACATTGTTCTATGGGAGTCCAGAGACCGTGTGTATACTTGGGATGGGTACTGATCTGCTGTCCAAGGCTCAGTAGATTACCCAGGCCTCCTCACTGACACCCAGATTCAGGGGGTCTTGATCAGTCCCATGCTGGATTCCCAGGCTGATGCCTGGGATTCAAGAGTTAACCTTTGACTGATCAGCTGTTTCTGGGGGTTCAACCAGCCCAGTCTTAATCCCTTTGATCATCAGTCCTCCCTCTCTGATACTGGCTTTCTTGAGTTCAGCTCAGTACTTAACCAGCCAGTAAATGAAGTTTCTGTTTCCCAGACTCTCTGGCAATAGGATTGTAGGCTGGCACTCCCCAGATCTATGTCTAAAATCCATATATGAGAGAGTACATGCCATGTTTCTCTTTTTGTGACTGGGTTACCTCACTCAGGATGGTTTCTTCTAGTGTCATCCATTTGCCTGCGAATCTCATGATTCCATTATTTTTTTCTGCTGAATAGTACTCCATTGTGTAGATGTACCACATTTTCTCTATCCATTCTTCGGGTGAGGGACATCTAGGTTGCTTCCAAGTTCTGGCTATTACAAATAAAGCTGCTATGAACATAGTGGAACAGACATCTTTGTTATATGAATGGGCATCTTTTGGATATATGCCTAAGAGTGCAGTTGCTGGGTCTTGTGGTAGGTTTATTCCCATTTTTCTGAGGAATCTCCATACTGCTTTCCAAAGTGGCTGAACCAGTTGGCACTCCCACCAGCAATGGAGGAGTGTCCCCCTTTCACCACATCCTCTCCAGCATAAATTGTCATTGGTGTTTTTGATTTTAGCCATTCTGACAGGAGTGAGATGGTATCTCAGAGTTGCTTTGATTTGCATTTCCCGGATGGCTAAGGATGTTGAGCACTTTCTCAAGTGCCTCTCAGCCATTTTAGACTCCTCTATTGAAAACTCTCTATTTAGTTCTTAATTGGGTCCTTTGCTGTTTTGGAGACTTGCTTCTTGAGTTCTTTGTAAATTTTGGAGATCAACCCTCTGTCAGATGTGGGATTAGTGAATATTTTTTCCCATTCTGTGGGCTGCCTTTTTGTCTTGCTGACTGTGTCCTTTGCCTTACAGAAGCTTCTCAGTTTCAGTAGGTCCCATTTATTAATTGTTGATCTCACTGTCTGTGCTACTGGTGTTATGTTCAGGAAGCTGTCTCCTGTACCAATTCGTTCAAGGGTACCACCCACTTTCTCTTCTAAGAGGTTCAGTGTGGCTGGATTTATGTTGAGGTCTTTGATCCATTTGGACTTAAGTTTTGTGCATGGCGATAAACATGGATCGATCCGCATTTTTCTACATTCTAGTCTCCAATTGTGCCAGCACCATTTGTTGAAGATGCTTTCTTTATTCCATTGTATATTTTTAGCTTCTTTGTCAAAGATCAAATGTTCGTACGTGTGTGGGTTAATACCCGGATTTTCAATTCGATTCCATTGGTCTGCCTGTCTATTTTTGTGCCAATACCAAGCTGTTTTCAGGATTATAGCTCTATGATAGAGCTTGAGGTCAGGGATAGTGATGCCTCCGGACATTGCCTTGTTGAACAGGGTTGTTTTGGCTATCCTGGGTCTTTTGTTTTTCCATACAAAATTGATTGTTGTTCTTTCAAGGTCTGTGAAGAATTGTGCTGGGATTTTAATGGGGATAGCATTGAATCTGTAGATTGCTTTTGGCAGGATTGCCATTTTTACTACATTGATCCTACCTATCCAAGAGCATGGGAGATCTTTCCATTTTCTGAGGGCTTCTTTAATTTCTTTCTTTAAAGATTCAAAGTTCTTATGATACAGGTCTTTCACTTATTTGGTTAGCGTTACCCCAAGGTATTTTATGTTGTTTGTGGCAATTGTAAAGGGTGATGTTTCTCTGATTTCTCTTTCAGCCCTTTTATCATCTGTATATAGTAGGGCTACTGACTTTCTTGAGTTGATCTTGTAACCTGCCACTTTGCTGAAGGTGTTAATCAGCTGTAAGAGTTCCCTGGTAGAGTTCTTTGGGTCATTGATGTAAACTATCATATCGTCTGCAAACAGTGAAAGTTTGACTTCTTCCTTCCCAATTTGTATCCCCTTGATCCCCCTTTGTTGTCGTATGGCTATAGCTAGAACTTCAAGTACCATGTTGAAAAGGTATGGAGAGAGTGGACAGCCTTGTTTTGTTCCTGATTTTAGAGGAATTGCGTTGAGTTTCTCTCCATTTAGTTTGATGTTGGCTGTTGGTTTACTGTATATGGCTTTTATTATGTTTAAGTATGTCCCTGTTATCCCAGATCTCTCCAAGACCTTTATCATGAAGGGGTGTTGGATTTTGTCAAAGGCTTTTTCAGCATCTAGTGAGATGATCATGTGATTTTTTTTTTCAGCTTGTTTATATGGTGGATTACGTTGATGGATTTTCATATGTTGAACCATCCCTGCATCCCTGGGATGAAACCTACTTGATCGTGGTGAATGATTGTTTTGATGTGTTCTTGGATCCGATTTGCCAGTATTTTATTGAGTATTTTTGCATCAATGTTCATGAGGGATATTGGTCTGAAGTTCTCTTTCTTGGTTGTATCTTTGTGTGGCTTGGGGATCAAGGTTATTGAAGCCTCATAGAAAGAGTTTGGCAAAGACCCTTCTGCTTCTATTGTGTGGAACACTTTGAGAAGAATTGGTATAAGCTGTTCTTTGAATTTGTGGTAGAATTCTGCACTGAGGCCATCTGGACCTGGACTTTTTTTGGTTGGGAGACTTTTGATGACAGCTTCTATTTCCATAGGGGTTATAGGTCTATTTAAATTGCTTATCTGTTCTTGATTTAGTTTTGGCAAATGATAGCTGTCCAGGAAGTCATCCATTTCCTTTAAATTTTCGAATTTTGTGGAGTACAGGTTTTCAAAGTATGACCTAATGATTCTCTGGATTTCCTCAGAGTCTGTTGTTATGTCCCCCTTTTCATTTCTGATTTTGTTAATTTGCGTGTTCACTCTCTGCTGTTTGGTAAGTTTGGACAAAGGTTTGTCTATCTTGTTGATTTTCTCAAAGAACCAACTCTTCGTTGCATTGATTCTTTGTATTGTTTTCCTGGTTTCTACTTTGTTGATTTCAGCCCTCAATTTGATTATTTCCTGGCGTCTACTCCTCCTGGGGGAGTTTGCTTCTTTGTGTTCTAGAGCTTTTAGCTGTGATGTTAATTCTCTGGTATAACTGTTTTCCTGTTTCTTCATGTGAACACTTAGTGCTATGAACTTCCCCCATAGCACTGCTTTCAAAGTGTCCCATAGGTTTGGGTATGTTGTGTCTTCATTCTCATTGAATTCGAGGAAGTCTTTAATTTCTTTTTTTATTTCCTCTTTGACCCAGGGATGGTGCAGTTGAGCATTATTCAATTTCCATGAGTTTGTAGGTTTTCTGCAATTTGTGTTGTTGTTGAATTCTAATTTTAAGGCATGGTGGTCTGATAAGATGCATGGAGTTATTCCAATTTTTTTGTAGCTGCTGAGGTTTGATATGTTGCCAAGTATGTGGTCGATTTTTGAGAAGGTTCCTTGTGGTGGTGAGAAGAAGGTATATTCTTTTTTATGTGGATGAAATGTTCTATAGATATCTGTTAATCCCAGTTGGGTCATTACTTCTATTAGACCCTTTGCTTCTTTGTTGAGTTTCTGTCTGGTATTCTTGTCTAGTGGTGAGAGTGGTGTGTTGAAATCTCCCACTATAACTGTGTGGGGCTTTAGATGAGATTTAAGTTCTAATAATGTTTCTTTAACGAATGTGGATGCCTTTGTATTGGGGGCATAGATGTTCAGGATAGACACTTCATCTTGGTGGGTTTCACCTGTGATGAGTATGTAATGACCTCCTTCATCTCTTTTGATTGATTTTATTTTAAAGTCTAGTTTGTTAGATATTAGGATTGCTACCCCTGCTTGTTTCTTGGGTCCATTTGATTGAAAAAAATTTTCCCAACCTTTAACTCTCAAGTAATGTCTGTATTTGAGGGTGAGGTGTGTTTCTTGTATGCAGCAGAAGGAAGGGTTCTGTCTTCGAATCCATTCTGCTAGTCTGTGTCTTTTTATGGGTGAGTTAAGGCCGTTAATATTGAGGGATAATAATGACCAATGATTGCTCATCCTTCTTCAATTTGCGATGGTTGTTGTTGGTGGAATTATGGGTGGAATTTCACCCCTTTGTTCTTTTGGCTGTTGGTAGAGAGGGATTCTCTAAATCTTATGTATTTCTGGTTGTAGTTAGCTTCCTTGGGTTGGAGTTTTCCTTCCAAAATTTTCTGTAGGGCTGGGTTAGTGGACACATATTGGTTGAATCTAGTTTTGTCATGGAATATCTTGTTTTCTCCGTCTATAGTGATTGAGAGCTTTGCCGGGTATAGTAGTCTGGGCTGGCATCCATGGTCTCTTATTGTAGGTAGAATATCTATCCAGGACCTTCTGGCTTTCAGAGTTTCCATGGAGAAATCAGGTGTAATTCTGATAGGTCTGCCTTTATATGTTACTTGACCTTTTTCCTTAGCTGCTCTTAATATTCTTTCTTTATTCTGTAGGTTTGGGGTCTTGATTATTATGTGGCGAGGGGATTATTTTTGTGGTCCACTCTATTTGGTGTTCTGTAGGCTTCTTGTACCTTCATTGGCATGTCTTTCTTAAGGTTGGGAAAGTTTTCTTCTATGATTTTGTTGAATATGCCTTCTGCCCCTTTGAGCTGGATTTCTTCTCCTTCTTCTATACCTATTATTCTTAGGTTTGGTCTTTTCATGGTGTCCCATAATTCCTGGATGTTTTGTGTTAAGGATTTGTTGGATTTAAGGTTTTATTTGGTTGATAAATCCATTTCTCCTAATGTATCTTCAACACTTGAGATTCTCTCTTCCATCTCTTCTATTCTGTTGGTAATGCTTGTATTGGTAGTGCCTGACTGTTTGTCCAGCTTTTCTATTTTCTGCCTTTCTTCAGATTGTGTTTTTTTTAGTGTCTCTATTTCAGTTTTCAACCCTTGCAGCGTTTGCATTGCTTCTTGCAATTTTCTGTTTATCTGTTCGTCCGTTTGTTGCCTTTTATGAATTTTTTGGTTTGTTCTTTCTTCCATTTCTTGCATTTTTTGGTTTGCTTTTTGTTCCATTTCTTGGATTTTTTGCTTTGTTTCTTCTTCCATTTCCTGCCTTATTTGGTATGTTTCTTCTTCTAATTCTTGCATTTTTTGCTTTTCTTTTTCTTCCATTTCTTGCATTTTTTGCTTCATTTCTTCTTCCATTTCGTGCCTTTTTTGGTTTGTTTTTTCTTCCAATTCTTGCATTTTTTGGTTTGTTTTTTCTTCCATTTCTTGCATTTTTTGGTTTGATTTTTCTTCCATTTCTTTGAGGGATTTTCCAATATTCTCTTTTAGGGCCTCTATCATTTTCATGAAAGTGCTACTAAGGTCGTTCTCTTCTACTTCCTTCGCGTTGCAATATTGGGGTCTTGCTGGTGTGGAGTCTCTAGAAGCTGGCGGTGTCATATTTGTTTTTCTGTTGCTGACTGTGTTTTTGTATTGTCTCTTTCCCATCTCTTCTTCTAGTGGGTGCAGAAAGAGCCCCTTCCTGGTCTGGGGACCAGAGTTCCCTTTTGGTGGGTGCTAGTAAGTCCAGTAATCTGGTGGTTCTTCTATGCCTTGTCCAAATGCTGGTCCGTGGGTAGAGAAGAACAGGAATCTGGGGCGCTTAGCCTCCTACCTGGTCCCCTGGACCCTATGCTGGGTCCTGTTGTACCTGACCGGAACAGCTACTCCCCTGGTCTCACTGGCTCTGTAGTTTCCTGGTCTCTTTGGGGGGAGAGAAGATCTGGAGTCTGGGGTGCTTGGCTCCCGCCGGGATTGGGAGCTCTGTGCAGCTCCCAGGCGATCTGCAGGCTCTGGAACACAGGCCGGGAAGCTGGCCTGTTTACCTGATGATGCCAGAGGGACAGCTACTTCCCTGTGCGCCCAGCCTTCTCTAGTTTGGTATTGGTGGTTTTCATCAAGTAAAGGATGTAGTTTCTCACACAGTGTTGTATTGATAGTTTTCATGAATGAAAGCAACTAGTTTCACAACCAGTGTTTTATCGTTACTTTTCATGAAAGTAAGCATGTAGTTCCTCACACAGTGTTGTATCATTAGTTTTCATGAAGTTAAGCAACTACTTTCACAACCAGTGGTATATTGTTACTTTTCATGAAATTAAGCATGTAGTTTCTCACACAGTGTTGTATCCTTAGTTTTCATGAATTTAAGCAAGTAGTTTCACAAACTGTGTTGTATCGTTACTTTTCATGAAATTAAGCATGTAGTTTCTCACACACTGTTGCATCATTAGTTTTCATGAAGTTGAGCAACTAATTTCACAACCAGTGTTGTATCGTTACTTTTCATGAAAGTAAGCATGTAGTTCCTCACAGAGTGTTGTATCGCTAGTTTTCATGAAGTTAAGCAAGCAATTTCATAAACAGTGTTGTATCGTTAGTTTTCATAGAGTTAATCAAGCAGATGCTCACACAGTGTTGTATCGTGAGTTTTCATGAAGATAAGCATGTAGATTCTCAAAGAGTTTGGTATTGTTAGTTTTCATCAAGTTAAGGATGTAGTTTCTCACACAGTGTTGTATCGAGAGTTTTCATGAAGTTAAGCATGTAGCTTCACAAACTGTGTTGTATCGTTACTTTTCATGAAATTAAGCATGTAGTTTCTCACACAGTGTTGTATCGTTAGTTTTAATGAAGTTAAGGAAGCAGTTTCACAAACTGTGTTGTCATGAAGTTAAGCATGTAGTTTCTCACACAGTGTTGTATCGTTAGTTTTCATGAAATTAAGCCTGTCGTTTCTTACAAAGTGTTGTATCGAGAGTTTTCATGAACTTAAACAACAAGTTTCAGAACCAGTGTTATATCATTACTTTTCATGAAATTAAGCATGTAGTTTCTCACACAGTTTTGTATCGTTAGTTTTCATGAAGTTAAGCAAGGAGTTTCACAAACTGTGTTGTTTAATTACATTTCATGAAAGTAAGCATGTAGTTCCTCACAGAGTGTTGTATCGCTAGTTTTCATGAAGTTAAGCAAGCAATTTCATAAACAGTGTTGTATCGTTAGTTTTCATAGAGTTAATCAAGCAGATGCTCACACAGTGTTGTATCGTGAGTTTTCATGAAGATAAGCATGTAGATTCTCAAACAGTTTGGTATTGTTAGTTTTCATCAAGTTAAGGATGTAGTTACTCACACAGTGTTGTATCGAGAGTTTTCATGAAGTTAAGCAACTAGTTTCACAACAAGTGTTGTATTGCTACTTTTCATGAAATTAAGCATGTAGTTTCTCAAACAGTGTTGTAACGTTACTTTTCATGAAGTTAAGCAACTAGTTTCACAACCAGTGTTGTATCGTTACTTTTCATGAAATTAAGCATGTAGTTTCTCACATAGTGTTGTATCATTAGTTTTCATGAAGTTAAGCAACTAGTTTCACAACCAGTGTTTTATCGTTACTTTTCATGAAATTAAGCCTGTAGTTTCTCACACAGTGTTGTATCGTTAGTTTTCATGAAGTTAAGCAAGCAGTTTCAGAAAGTATTGTATCATTATGTTTCATAGAGTTTATCAAGCAGATGCTCACACAGTGTTGTATCGTGAGTTTTCATGAAGATAAGCATGTAGATTCTCAAACAGTTTGTTATTGTTAGTTTTCATCAATTTAAGGATGTAGTTTCTCACACAGTGTTGTATCGATAATTTTCATGAAGTTAAGCAAATATTTTCACAACCAGTGTTGTATTGTTACTTTTCATTAAATTAAGCATGTAGTTTCTCACACAGTGTTGTATCATTAGTTTTCATGAAGTTAAGCAACTAGTATCACAACCAGTGTTTTATCGTTACATTTCATGAAAGTAAGCATGTAGTTCCTCACACAGTGTTGTATCGTTAGTATTCATGAAGTTATGCAACTAGTTTCACAACCAGGGTTGTATCGTTACTTTTCATGAAATTAAGCCTATAGTTTCTCACACAGTGTTTTATCGTTAGTTTTCCTGAAATTAATATAGTAGTTTCACAAACAGTGTTGTATCGTACTTTTCATGAAATTAAGCATATAGTTTCTCACATAGAGTTGTATCATTAGTTTTCATGAAGTTAAGCAAGTAGTTTCACAGTGTTTTATCATTACTTTTCATGAAATTAAGCCTGTAGTTTCTCACACAGTGTTGTATCGTTAGTTTTCATGAAGTTAAGCAAGCAGTTGCAGAAAGTATTGTATCATTATGTTTCATAGAGTTTATCAAGCAGATGCTCACACAGTGTTGTATCGTGAGTTTTCATGAAGATAAGCATGTAGATTCTCAAACAGTTTGTTATTGTTAGTTTTCATCAATTTAAGGATGTAGATTCTCACACAGTGTTGTATCGATAATTTTCATGAACTTAAGCAACTATTTTCACAACCAGTGTTGTATCGTTACATTTCATGAAATTAAGCATGTAGTTTCTCACACAGTTTTGTACAGTAGTTTTCATGAAATTAAGCATGCAGTTTCACAAACAGTGTTGTATCGTTAATTTTCACAGAGTTTATCAACCAGATGCTCACACAGTGTTGTATCGATAGTTTTCTTGAAGATAAACATGTAGATTCTCAAACAGTTTGGTATTGTTAGTTTTCATCAGTTAAGGATGTAGTTTCTCACACAGTGTTGTATCGATAGTTTTCATGAACTTAAACAACTAGTTTCACAACCAGTGTTGTATCCATAATTTTCATGAAATTAAGCATGTAGATCCGCACAAGTTGTTGTAACGTTATTTTTCATGAAGTTAAGCATGTCGTTTCTTACAAAGTCTTGTATCGACAGTTTTCATGAATTTAACCAACTAGTATCACAACCAGTGTTGTATCGTTACTTTTCATGACAATAAGCATGTAGTTCCTCACACAGTGTTGTATCGTTAGTTTTCATGAAGTTAAGCAACTAGTTTCACAACCAGTGTTGTATCGTTACTTTTCATGAAATTAAGCATGTAGTTTCTCACACAGTGTTGTATCGTTAGTTTTCATGAAATTAAGCCTGTCGTTTCTTACAAAGTGTTGTATCGAGAGTTTTCATGAACTTAAACAACAAGTTTCACAACCAGTGTTATATCGTTACTTTTCATGAAATTAAGCATGTAGTTTCTCATACAGTGTTGTATTGTTAGTTTTCATGAAGTTAAGCAACTAGTTTCACAACCAATGTTGTATTGTTACTTTTCATGAAATTAAGCATGTAGTTTCTCACACAGTGTTGTATCGTTAGTTTCATGAAGTTAAGCAAGCAGTTTCACAAACTGTGTTGTTTCGTTACATTTCAAGAAAGTAAGCATGTAGTTCCTCACAGAGTGTTGTATCGCTAGTTTTCATGAAGTTAAGCAAGCAATTTCATAAACAGTGTTGTATCGTTAGTTTTCATAGAGTTAATCAAGCAGATGCTCACACAGTGTTGTATCGTGAGTTTTCATGAAGATAAGCATGTAGATTCTCAAAGAGTTTGGTATTGTTAGTTTTCATCAAGTTAAGGATGTAGTTTCTCACACAGTGTTGTATCGATAGTTTTCATGAAGTTAAGCAACTAGTTTCACAACCAGTGTTGTATCGTAGTTTCCATGAAGTTAAGCAAGCAGTTTCACAAAGTGTGTTGTAACATACTTTTCATAGAATTTATCAAGCAGATGCTCACACAGTGTTGTATCGCTAGTTTTCATAGTGTTTATCAAGCAGATGCTCACACTGTGTATTATCGTGAGTTTTCATGAAGATAAGCATGTAGATTCTCAAACAGTTTGGTATTGTTAGTTTTCATCAAGTTAAGGATGTAGTTGCTCACACAGTGTTGTATGGATAGTTTTCATGAACTTAAGCATCTAGATTCAAAACCAGTGTTGTATCGTTACTTTTCATGAAAGTAAGCATGTAGTTCCTCACACAGTGATGTATAGTTAGTTTTCATGAAGTTAAGCAACTGGTTTCACAACCAGTGTTGTATTGTTACTTTTCATGAAATTAAGCATGTAGTTTCTCACACAGTGTTGTATCGTTAGTTTTCATGAAGTTAAGCAAGTAGTTTCACAAACTGTGTTGTATCTTTCCTTTTCATAAAATTAAGCATGCAGTTTCTCACACAGTGTTGTATCGTTAGTTTTCATGAAGTTAAGCAACTAGTTTCACAACCAGTGTTGTATCGATACTTTTCAGGAAATTAAGCATGTAGTTTCTCACACATTGTTGCATCGTTAGTTTTGATGAAGTTAAGCAAGCATTTCACAGTGTTGTATCGTTAGTTTTCATAGAGTTTATCAAGCAGATGCTCACACAGTTTGTATCGTGAGTTTTCATGAAGATAATCATGTATATTCTCAAACAGTTTGGTATTGTTAGTTTTCATCAAGTTAAGGATGCAGTTTCTCACACAGTGTTGTATCGAAAGTTTTCATGAAAGAAAGCAACTAATTTCACAACCAGTGTTGTATCGTTACTTTTCATGAAAATAAGCATGTAGTTCCTCAACAGTGTTGTATCATGAGTTTTCATGAAGTTAAACAACTACTTTCACAACCAGTGGTAAATTGATACTTTTCATGAAATTAAGCATGTAGTTTCTCACACAGTGTTGTATCGTTAGTTTTCATGAAGTTAAGCAACTAGTTTCACAACCAGTGTTGTATTGTTACTTTTCATGAAATTAAGCATGTAGTTTCTCACACAGTGTGGTATCATTCGTTTTCATGAAGTTAAGCAAGTTTTCATAACCAGTGTTGTATCGTTAGTTTTCAGGAAACTAACCATGTAGTTTCTCACACAGTGTTGTATTGTTAGTTTTCATGAAGTAAAGCAAGCAGTTTGACAATCAGTGTTGTGTTGTTAGTTTTCATATTGTTTATCAAGCAGATGCTCACACAGTGTTGTATCGTGAGTTTTGATGAAGATAAGCATGTAGATTCTCAAAGAGTTTGGTATTGATAATTTTCATTAAGTTAAGGATGTAGTTTCTCACACAGTTTTGTATCGATAGTTTTCATGAACTTAAGCAACTAGTTTCACAACCAGTGTTGTATCATTACTTTTCATGAAAGTAAGCATGTAGTTCCTCACACAGTGTTGTATAGTTAGTTTTCATGAAGTTAAGCAACTAGTTTCAGAACCAGTGTTGTATTGTTACTTTTCATGAAATTAAGCATTAGTTCCACACAGAGTGATGTATCGTTAGTTTTCATGAAGTTAATCAACTAGTTTGACAACCAGTGTGGTTTCGTTACTTTTCATGAAATTAAGCATGTAGTTTCTCATACAGTGTTGTATCGTTAGTTTTCATGAGAGTAAGCATGTAGTTTCTCACACAGTGTTGTATAGTTAGTTTTCATGAAGTTAAGCAACTAGTTTCACAACCAGTGTTGTATTGTTACTTTTCATGAAATTAAGCATGTAGTTTCTCACACAGTGTTGTATCGTTAGTTTTCATGAAGTTAAGCAAGTAGTTTCACAAACTAGTGTTGTATCGTTACTTTTCATGAAATTAAGCATGTAGTTTCTCACACAGTGTTGTATCGTTAGTTTTCATGAAGTTAAGCAAGCAGTTTCACAAACAGTGTTGTATCGTTAGTTTTCATAGAGTTTATCAAGCAGATGCTCACACAGTGTTGTATCGTGAGTTTTCATGAAGATAAGCATGTAGATTCTCAAACAGTTTGGTATTGTTAGTTTTCATCAAGTTAAGGATGTAGTTTCTCACACAGTGTTGTATCGATAGTTTTCATGAACTTAAGCAACTAGTTTCACAACCAGTGTTGTATCGTTACTTTTCATGAAAGTAAGCATGTAGTTCCTCACACAGTGTTGTATCGTTAGTTTTCATGAAGTTAAGCAACTAGTTTCACAACCAGTGTTGTATCGTTACTTTTCAGGTAATTAAGCATGTAGTTTCTCACACAGTGTTGTATTGTTAGTTTTCATGAAGTTAAGCAAGCAGTTTCACAAACAGTGTTGTATCGTTATTTTTCATAGAGTTTATCAAGCAGATGCTCACACAGTGTTGTATCGTGAGTTTTCATGAAGATAAGCATGTAGATTCTCAAACAGTTTGGTATTGTTACTTTTCATCAAGTTAAGGATGTAGTTTCTCACACAGTGTTGTATCGATAGTTTTCATGAACTTAAGCAACTAGATTCACAACCAGTGTTGTATTGTTACTTTTCATGAAATTAAGCATGTAGTTTCTCACACAGTGTTGTATCGTTAGTTTTCATGAATTTAAGTAAGTAGTTTCCAAAATGTGTTGTATTGTTAATTTTCATGAAATTAAGCATGTAGTTTCTCACACAGTGTTGGATCATTAGTTTTCATGAAGTTGAGCAACTAGTTTCACAACAGTGTTGTATCGTTACTTTTCATGAAATTAAGCATGTAGTTTCTCACACAGTGTTGTATCGTTAGTTTTCATGAAGTTAAGCAACTAGTTTCACAACCAGTGTTGTATTGTTACTTTTCATGAAATTAAGCATGTAGTTTCTCACACAGTGTTGTATCGTTAGTTTTCATGAAGTTAAGCAAGTAGTTTCACAAACAGTGTTGTATCGTTACTTTTCTTGAAAGTAAGCATGTAGTTTCTCATACAGTGTTGTATCGTTAGTTTTCATGAAGTTAAGCAAGCAGTTTCACAAACAGTGTTGTATCGTTAGTTTTCATGAAGTTAAGCATGCAGATTCTCACACAGTGTTGTATCGTTAGTTTTCATGAAGATTAAGCATGTAGTTTCTCAAACAGTGTTGGTATTGTTACTTTTCATGAAATTAAGCATGTAGTTTCTCACACAGTGTTGTATCGTTAGTTTTCATGAACTTAAGCAACTAGTTTCACAACCAGTGTTGTATCGTTACTTTTCATGAAATTAAGCATGTAGTTTCTCACACAGTGTTGTATCGTTAGTTTTCATGAAGTTAAGCAACTAGTTTCACAACCAGTGTTGTATCGTTACTTTTCATGAAATTAAGCATGTAGTTTCTCACACAGTGTTGTATCGTTAGTTTTCATGAAGTTAAGCAACTAGTTTCACAACCAGTGTTGTATCGTTACTTTTCATGAAATTAAGCATGTAGTTTCTCACACAGTGTTGTATCGTTAGTTTTCATGAAGTTAAGCAACTAGTTTCACAACCAGTGTTGTATTGTTACTTTTCATGAAATTAAGCATGTAGTTTCTCACACAGTGTTGTATCGTTAGTTTTCATGAAGTTAAGCAAGTAGTTTCACAAACAGTGTTGTATCGTTACTTTTCATGAAATTAAGCATGTAGTTTCTCACACAGTGTTGTATCGTTAGTTTTCATGAAGTTAAGCAAGTAGTTTCACAACCAGTGTTTTATCATTACTTTTCAGGTAATTAAGCATGTAGTTTCTCACACAGTGTTTCATTGTTACTTTTCATGAAGTTAAGCAAGCATTTTACAGTGTTGTATCGTTAGTTTCATAGAGTTTATCAAGCAGATGCTCACACAGTATTGTATCGTGAGTTTTCATGAAGATAAGCATGTAGATTCTCAAAGAGTTTGGTATTGTTACTTTGCATCAAGTTAAGGATGTAGTTTCTCACACAGTGTTGTATCGATAGTTTTCATGAACTTAAGCAACTAGTTTCACAACCAGTGTTATATTGTTACTTTTCATGAAATTAAGCATGTAGTTTCTCACACTGTGTTGTATCGTTAGTTTTCATGAAGTTAAGCAAGTAGTTTCACAACCAGTGTTGTATCGTTACTTTTCATGAAAGTAAGCATGTAGTTCCTCAAACAGTGTTGTATCGTTAGTTTTCATGAAGTTAAGTAACTAGTTTCACAACCAGTGTTGTATCGTTACTTTTAATGAAATTAAGCATGTAGTTTCTCACACAGTGTTGTATCGTTAGTTTTCATGAAGTTAAGCAAGCAGTTTCACAAACAGTGTTGTATCGTTAATTTTCATAGAGTTTATAAAGCAGATGCTCACACAGTGTTGTATCGTGAGTTTTCATGAAGATAAGCATGTATTCTCAAAGCGTTTGGTATTGTTACTTTTCATCAAGTTAAGGATGGAGTTTCTCACACAGTGTTGGAATCTTTAATTTTCATGAAGTTAAGCAACTAGTTTCACAATCAGTGTTGTATCGTTACTTTTCAGGAAACTAAGCATGTAGTTTTTCACACAGTGTTGTATTGTTAGTTTTCATGAAGTAAAGCAAGCAGTTTCACAATCAGTGTTGTGTCGTTAGTTTTCATAGAGTTTATCAAGCAGATGCTCACACAGTGTTGTATCGTGAGTTTTCATGAAGATAAGCATGTAGATTTTCAAAGAGTTTGGTATTGTTACTTTTCATCAAGTTAAGGATGTAGTTTCTCACACAGTGTTGTATCGATAGTTTTCATGAACTTAAGCAACTAGATTCACAACTAGTGGTATATTGTTATTTTTCATGAAATTAAGCATGTAGTTTCTCACACAGTGTTGTATCGATAGTTTTCATGAACTTAAGCAACTAGTTTCAAAACTAGTGTTGTATCGTTACTTTTCATGAAAGTAAGCATGTAGTTCCTCACACAGTGTTGTATTGTTAGTTTTCATGAAGTTAAGCAACTAGTTTCACAACCAGTGTTGTATCGTTACTTTTCATGAAATTAACCATGTAGTTTCTCACACAGTGTTGTATCGTTAGTTTTCATAGAGTTTATCAAGCATATGCTCACACAGTGTTGTATCATTAGTTTTCATGAAGTTAAGCAAGTAGTTTCACAAAGAGTGTTTGTATCGTTACTTTTCCTTAAATTAAGCTTGAAGTTTACTCACACAGTGTTGTATAATCAGTTTCATGAAGTTAAGCAAGCAGTTTCACAAACATTGTTGTATTGTTAATTTTCATAGTGTTTATCAAGCAGATGCTCAGACAGTGCTGTATCGTGAGTTTTCATGAAGATAAGCATGTAGAACTTCTCAGAATTTGGTATTGTTACTTTTCATCAAAATAAGGATGTAGTTTCTCACACAGTTTTGTTTCGTTAGTTTTCATGAAGTTAAGCAACTAGTTTCACAACCAGTGTTTTATCGTTACTTTTCATGAAATTAAGCATGTAGATTCTCACAGAGTGTTGTAACGTTACTTTTCATGAAGTTAAGATAGTAGTTTCACAAACAGTGTTATATCGTTCCTTTTCGATATATTAAGCATGTAGTTTCTCACACAGTGTTGTCTAGTAGTTTTCATGAAGTTAAGCAAGCAGTTTCACAAACAGTGTTGTATCGTTAGTTTTCATAGAGTTTATCAAGCAGATGCACACACAGTGTTGTATCGTGAGTTTTCATGAAGATAAGCATGGAGATTCTCAAACAGTTTGGTATTGTTACATTTCATCACATTAAGGACGTAGTTTCTCACACAGTGTTGTATCGATATTTTTCATGAACTTAAGCAACTAGTTTCACAACCAGTGTTGTACCATTACTTTTCATGAAAGTAAAGATGCAGTTCCTTACACAGTGTTGTATCGTGAGTTTTCATGAAATTAAGCATGTTCTTTCTCACACATTTTTGTATCGTTAGTTTTCATGAAGTTAAGCAACTAGTTTCACAACCAGTGTTGTATCTTTTCTTTTCATGAAAGTAAGCATGTAGTTTCTCACACAGTGTTGTATCGTTAGTTTTCAAGAAATTAAGCAACTAGTTTCACAGCCAGTGTTGTATCTTTATTTTCATGAAATTAAGCATGTAGTTTCTCACACAGTGTTGTATCGTTAGTTTTCATGAAATTAAGCAACTAGTTTCACCACCAGTGTTGTATCATTACTTTTCATGAAATTAAGAATGTAGTTTCTCACACAGTGTTGTATCGTTAGTTTTCATGAAGTTAAGCAAGCAGTTTCACAGTGTTGTATCGATAGTTTTCATAGAGTTTATCAAGCAGATGCTCAGACAGTGTTGTATCGTGAGTTTTCATGAAGATAAGCTTGGAGATTCTCAAACAGTTTGGTACTGTTTGTTTTCATCAAGTTAAGGACGGACTTTCTCACACAGTGTTGTATCGATATTTTTCATGAACTTAAGCAACGAGTTTCACAACCAGTGTTGTATCGTTACTTTTCATGAAAGTAAACATGTAGTTGCTTACACAGTGTTGTATCGTGATTGTTCATGAAATTAAGCATGTAGTTTCTCACACAGTGCTGTATCATTAGTTTTCATGAAGTTAAGCAAGTAGTTTCACAAACTGTGTTGTATCGTTACTTTTCATGAAATAAAGCATGTAGTTTCTCACACAGTGTTGTACCGTTAGTTTTCATGAAGTTAAGCAACAAGTTTCATAAACAGTGTTGTATCGTTACTTTTCATGAAATTAAGCATGTAGTTTCTCACACAGTGTTGTATCGTTAGTTTTCATGAAGTTAAGCAACTAGTTTCACAACCAGTGTTGTATCTTTACTTTTCATGAAATTAAGCATGTAGTTTCTCACACAGTGTTGTATCGTTAGTTTTCATGAAGTTAAGCAAGTAGTTTCACAAACAGTGTTGTATCTTTACTTTTCATGAAATTAAGCATGTAGTTTCTCACACAGTGTTGTATCATTAGTTTTCATGAAGTTAAGCAAGTAGTTTCACAAAGAGTGTTTTATCGTTTCTTTTCCTTAAATTAAGCTTGAAGTTTACTCACACAGTGTTGTATAATCAGTTTCATGAAGTTAAGCAAGCAGTTTCACAAACATTGTTGTATTGTTAATTTTCATAGAGTTTATCAAGCAGATGCTCAGACAGTGTTGTATCGTGAGTTTTCATGAAGATAAGCATGTAGAACCTCTCAGAATTTGGTATTGTTACTTTTCATCAAAATAAGGATGTAGTTTCTCACACAGTTTTGTTTCGTTAGTTTTCATGAAGTTAAGCAACTAGTTTCACAACCAGTGTTTTATCGTTACTTTTCATGAAATTAAGCATGTAGATTCTCACAGAGTGTTGTAACGTTACTTTTCATGAAGTTAAGATAGTAGTTTCACAAACAGTGTTATATCGTTCCTTTTCGATATATTAAGCATGTAGTTTCTCACACAGTGTTGTCTAGTAGTTTTCATGAAGTTAAGCAAGCAGTTTCACAAACAGTGTTGTATCGTTAGTTTTCATAGAGTTTATCAAGCAGATGCACACACAGTGTTGTATCGTGAGTTTTCATGAAGATAAGCATGGAGATTCTCAAACAGTTTGGTATTGTTACATTTCATCACGTTAAGGACGTAGTTTCTCACACAGTGTTGTATCGATATTTTTCATGAACTTAAGCAACTAGTTTCACAACCAGTGTTGTATCATTACTTTTCATGAAAGTAAACATGCAGTTCCTTACACAGTGTTGTATCGTGAGTTTTCATGAAGTTAAGCAACTTGTTTCACAACCAGTGTTGTATCTTGTCTTTTCATGAAAGTAAGCATGTAGTTTCTCACACAGTGTTGTATCGTTAGTTTTCAAGAAATTAAGCAACTAGTTTCACAACCAGTGTTGTATCTTTACTTTTCATGAAATTAAGCATGTAGTTTCTCACACAGTGTTGTATCGTTAGTTTTCATGAAATTAAGCAACTAGTTTCACCACCAGTGTTGTATCATTACTTTTCATGAAATTAAGAATGTAGTTTCTCACACAGTGTTGTATCGTTAGTTTTCATGAAGTTAAGCAAGCAGTTTCACAGTGTTGTATCGATAGTTTTCATAGAGTTTATCAAGCAGATGTTCACACAGTGTTGTATCGTGAGTTTTCAAGAAGATAAGCATGGAGATTCTCAAACAGTTTGGTACTGTTTGTTTTCATCAAGTTAAGGACGGACTTTCTCACACAGTGTTGTATCGATATTTTTCATGAACTTAAGCAACTAGTTTCACAACCAGTGTTGTATCGTTACTTTTCATAAAAGTACACATGTAGTTGCTTACACAGTGTTGTATCGAGAATTTTCATGAAATAAAGCATGTAGTTTCTCACACAGTTTTGTATCGTTAGTTTTCATGAAATTAAGCAACTAGTTTCACAACCAGTGTTGTATCTTTACTTTTCATGAAATTAAGCATGTAGTTTTTCACACAGTGTTGTATCGTTAGTTTTCATGAATTTAAGCTAGCAGTTTCACAAACAGTGTTATATTGTTACTTTTCATGAAATTAAGCATGTAGTTTCTCACACAGTGTTGTATCGTTAGTTTTCATGAAGTTAAGCAACTAGTTTCACAACCAGTGTTGTATCTTTACTTTTCATGAAATTAAGCATGTAGTTTCTCACACAGTGTTGTATCGTTAGTTTTCATGAAGTTAAGCAAGTAGTTTCACAAATAGTGTTTTATCGTTACTTTTCCTTAAATTAAGCTTGAAGTTTACTCACACAGTGTTGTATAGTAGTTTTCATGAAGTTAAGCAAGCAGTTTCAAAAACCGTGTTGTATCGTTAGTTTTCATAGAGTTTATCAAGCAGATGCTCACACAGTGTTGTATCGTGAGTTTTCATGAAGATAAGCATGTAGATTCTCAAACAGTTTGGTATTGTTAGTTTTCATCAAGTTAAGGACGTAGTTTCAAACACAGTGTTGTATCGATATTTTTCATGAACTTAAGAAACTAGTTTCACAACCAGTGTTGTATCGTTACTTCTCATGAAAGTAAACATGTTTTTCTCACACAGTGTTGTATCATTAGTTTTCATGAAGTTAAGCAAGTAGTTTCACAAACTGTGTTGTATCGTTACTTTTCATGAAATTAAGCATGTAGTTTCTCACACAGTGTTGTATCGTTAGTTTTCATGAAGTTAAGATAGCAGTTTCACAAACAGTGTTGTATCGTAACTTTTCACGAAATTTAGCATGTAATTTCTCAAACAGTGTTGTATAGTAGTTTTCATCAAGTTAAGCAACTAGTTTCACAACCAGTGTTGTATCGTTACTTTTCCTGAAATTAAGCATGTAGTTTCTCACACAGTGTTGTATCGTTAGTTTTCATGAAGTTAAGCAACTAGTTTCACAACCAGTGTTGTATCGTTACTGTTCATGAAATTAAGCATGTAGTTTCTCACACAGTGTTGTATCGTTAGTTTTCATGATGTTAAGCAACTAGTTTCACAACCAGTGTTGTATGGTTACTTTTCAGGAAATTAAGCATGTAGTTTCTCACACAGTTTTGTATCGTTAGTTTTCATGAAGTTAAGCAACTAGTTTCACAACCAGTGTTGTTTCTTTACTTTTCATGAAATTAAGCATGTAGTTTCTCACACAGTGTTGTATCGTTAGTTTTCATGAAATTAAGCAACTAGTTTCACAACCAGTGTTGTACCTTTACTTTTCATGAAATTAAGCATGTAGTTTCTCACACAGTGTTGTATCGTTAGTTTTCATGAAATTAAGCAACTAGTTTCACAACCAGTGTTGTATCTTTACTTTTCATGAAATTAAGCATGTAGTTTCTCACACAGTGTTGTATCGTTAGTTTTCATGAAATTAAGCAACTAGTTTCACAACCAGTGTTGTATCTTTACTTTTCATGAAATTAAGCATGTAGTTTCTCACACAGTGTTGTATCGTTAGTTTTCATGAAATTAAGCAAGCAGTTTCACAAACAGTGTTGTATTGTTACTTTTCATGAAATTAAGCATGTAGTTTCTCACACAGTGTTGTATAGTAGCTTTCATGAAGTTAAGCAACAAGTTTCACAGACAGTGTTGTATCGTTACTTTTCATGAAATTTTGAATATAGTTTTTCACACAGTGTTGTATCGTTAGTTTTCATGAAGTTAAGCAACTAGTTTCACAACCAGTGTTGTATCTTTACTTTTCATGAAATTAAGCATGTAGTTTCCCACACATGGTTGTATCGTTAGTTTTCAAGAAGTTAAGCAACTAGTTTCACAACCAGTGTTGTATCTTTACTATTCATGAAATTAAGCATGTAGTTTCTCACACAGTGTTGTATCGTTAGTTTTTATGAAGTTAAGAAGCCAGTTTCACAAACAGTGTTGTATCGTAACATTTCATGAAATTAAGCATGTAGATTCTCACACAGTGTTGTATAGTATTTTTCATGAAGTTAAGCAAGCAGTTTCACAAACAGTGTTGTATCGTTACTTTTCATGAAATTAAGCATGTAGTTTCTCACACATGGTTGTATCG
The DNA here is from genome assembly GCF_017639785.1 of Mesocricetus auratus. Classification (NCBI taxonomy): domain Eukaryota; kingdom Metazoa; phylum Chordata; class Mammalia; order Rodentia; family Cricetidae; genus Mesocricetus; species Mesocricetus auratus. The sequence continues at coordinate 29,423 of NW_024431547.1, forward strand.
TTAGTTTCCAAGAAGTTAAGCAACTAGTTTCACAACCAGTTTTGTATCTTTACTATTCATGAAATTAAGCATGTAGTTTCTCACACAGTGTTGTATCGTTAGTTTTCATGAAGTTAAGCAAGTAGTTTCACAAAGAGTGTTTTATCGTTACTTTTCCTTAAATTAAGCATGAAGTTTACTCACACAGTGTTGTATAGTTAATTTCATGAAGTTAAGCAAGCAGTTTCACAAACATTGTTGTATTGTTAATTTTCATAGAGTTTATCAAGCAGATGCTCAGACAGTGTTGTATCGTGAGTTTTCATGAAGATAAGCATGTAGAATCTCTCAGAATTTGGTATTGTTACTTTTCATCAAAATGAGGATGTAGTTTCTCACACAGTTTTGTATCGTTAGTTTTCATGAAGTTAAGCAACTAGTTTCACAACCAGTGTTGTATCGTTACTTTTCATGAAATTAAGCATGTAGATTCTTACAGTGTTGTAACGTTAGTTTTCATGAAGTTAAGATAGTAGTTTCACAAACAGTGTTATATCGTTACTCTTCGATATATTAAGCATGTAGTTTCTCACACAGTGTTGTATAGTAGTTTTCATGAAGTTAAGCAAGCAGTTTCACAAACAGTGTTGTATCGTTAGTTTTCATTATTAAGCTTGAAGTTTACTCACACAGTGTTGTATAGTAGTTTTCATGAAGTTAAGCAAGCAGTTTCACAAACCGTGTTGTATCGTTAGTTTTCATAGAGTTTAACAAGCAGATGCTCACACAGGGTTGTATCATTAGTTTTCATGAAGTTAAGCAAGTAGTTTCACAAACTGTATTGTATCGTTACTTTTCATGAAATTAAGCATGTGGTTTCTCACAAGTGTTGTATCGTTAGTTTTCATGAAGTTAAGCAACTAGTTCAGAACCAGTGTTTTATCTTTACTTTTCATGAAATTAAGCATATAGTTTCTCAGACAGTGTTGTATCGATATTTTTCATGAACTTAAGCAAATAGTTTCACAACCAGTGTTGAATCGTTACTTTTCATGAAAGTAAAGATGTAGTTCCTTACACAGTGTTGTATCGTGGGTTTTCATGAAATTAAGCATGTAGTTTCTCACACAGTTTTGTATCGTTAGTTTTCATGAAGTTAAGCAACTAGTTTCACTACCAGTGTTGTATCGTTACTTTTCATGAAATTAAGCATGTAGTTTCTCACACAGTGTTGTATTGTTAGTTTTCATGAAGTTAAGATAGCAGTTTGACAAACAGTGTTGTATCGTAACTTTTCATGAAATTAAGCATGTAGTTTCTCACACAGTGTTGTATAGTAGTTTTCATGAAGTTAAGCAACTAGTTTCAGAACCAGTGTTGTATCTTTACTTTTCATGAAATTAAGCATGTAGTTTCTCACACAGTTTTGTATCGTTAGTTTTCATGAAGTTAAGCATGTAGTTTCACAACCAGTGTTGTATCTTTACTTTTCATGAAATTAAGCATGTTATTTCTCACACAGTGTTGTATCGTTTGTTTTCATGAAGTTAAGCAAGTAGTTTCACAAAGAGTGTTTTATCGTTACTTTCGTATTAAGCTTGAAGTTTACTCACACAGTGTTGTATAGTAGATTTCATGAAGTTAAGCAAGCAGTTTCACAAACAGTGTTGTATCGTTAGTTTTCATAGAGTTTATCAAGCAGATGCTCACACAGTGTTGTATCGTGAGTTTACATGAAGATAATCATGGAGATTCTCAAACAGTTTGGTACTGTTAGTTTTCATCAAGTTAAGGACGTAGTTTCTCACACAGTGTTGTATCGATATTTTTCATGAACTTAAGCAACTAGTTTCACAACCAGTGTTGTATCGTTACTTTTCATAAAAGTAAACATGTAGTTGCTTACACAGTGTTGTATCGTGAGTTTTCATGAAATTAAGCATGTAGTTTCTCACACAGTGTTGTATCGTTAGTTTTCATGAAGTTAAGCAAGTAGTTTCACAAACTGTGTTGTATCGTTACTTTTCATGAAATTTTGCATGTAGTTTTTCACAGTGTTGTATCGTTAGTTTTCATGAAGTTAAGCAACTAATTTCACAACCAGTGTTGTATCTTTTCTTTTCATGAAATTAAGCATGTAGTTTCTCACACAGTGTTGTATCGTTAGTTTTCATGAAGTTAAGATAGCAGTTTCACAAACAGTGTAGTCTCGTAACTTTTCATGAAATTAAGCATGTAGTTTCTCACACAGTGTTGTATCGTTAGTTTTCATGAAATTAAGCAAGCAGTTTCACAAACAGTGTTGTATTGTTACTTTTCATGAAATTAAGCATGTAGTTTCTCACACAGTGTTGTATAGTTAGTTTTCATGAAGTTAAGCAACAAGTTTCACAAACAGTGTTGTATCGTTACTTTTCATGAAATTTAGCATGTAGTTTCTCACACAGTGTTGTATCGTTAGTTTTCATGAAGTTAAGCAACTAGTTTCACAACCAGTGTTGTATCTTTACTTTTCATGAAATTAAGCATGTAGTTTCTCACACAGTGTTGTATCGTTAGTTTTCAAGAAGTTAAGCAACTAGTTTCACAACCAGTGTTGTATCTTTACTATTCATGAAATTAAGCATGTAGTTTCTCACACAGTGTTGTATCGTTAGTTTTTATGAAGTTAAGAAGCCAGTTTCACAAACAGTGTTGTATCGTAACATTTCATGAAATTAAGCATGTAGATTCTCACACAGTGTTGTATAGTATTTTTCATGAAGTTAAGCAAGCAGTTTCACAAACAGTGTTGTATCGTTACTTTTCATGAAATTAAGCATGTAGTTTCTCACACATGGTTGTATCGTTAGTTTTCAAGAAGTTAAGCAACTAGTTTCACAACCAGTTTTGTATCTTTACTATTCATGAAATTAAGCATGTAGTTTCTCACACAGTGTTGTATCGTTAGTTTTCATGAAGTTAAACAAGTAGTTTCACAAAGAGTGTTTTATCGTTACTTTTCCTTAAATTAAGCATGAAGTTTACTCACACAGTGTTGTATAGTTAATTTCATGAAGTTAAGCAAGCAGTTTCACAAACATTGTTGTATTGTTAATTTTCATAGAGTTTATCAAGCAGATGCTCAGACAGTGTTGTATCGTGAGTTTTCATGAAGATAAGCATGTAGAATCTCTCAGAATTTGGTATTGTTACTTTTCATCAAAATGAGGATGTAGTTTCTCACACAGTTTTGTATCGTTAGTTTTCATGAAGTTAAGCAACTAGTTTCACAACCAGTGTTGTATCGTTACTTTTCATGAAATTAAGCATGTAGATTCTTACAGTGTTGTAACGTTAGTTTTCATGAAGTTAAGATAGTAGTTTCACAAACAGTGTTATATCGTTACTCTTCGATATATTAAGCATGTAGTTTCTCACACAGTGTTGTATAGTAGTTTTCATGAAGTTAAGCAAGCAGTTTCACAAACAGTGTTGTATCGTTAGTTTTCATTATTAAGCTTGAAGTTTACTCACACAGTGTTGTATAGTAGTTTTCATGAAGTTAAGCAAGCAGTTTCACAAACCGTGTTGTATCGTTAGTTTTCATAGAGTTTAACAAGCAGATGCTCACACAGGGTTGTATCATTAGTTTTCATGAAGTTAAGCAAGTAGTTTCACAAACTGTATTGTATCGTTACTTTTCATGAAATTAAGCATGTGGTTTCTCACAAGTGTTGTATCGTTAGTTTTCATGAAGTTAAGCAACTAGTTCAGAACCAGTGTTTTATCTTTACTTTTCATGAAATTAAGCATATAGTTTCTCAGACAGTGTTGTATCGATATTTTTCATGAACTTAAGCAAATAGTTTCACAACCAGTGTTGAATCGTTACTTTTCATGAAAGTAAAGATGTAGTTCCTTACACAGTGTTGTATCGTGGGTTTTCATGAAATTAAGCATGTAGTTTCTCACACAGTTTTGTATCGTTAGTTTTCATGAAGTTAAGCAACTAGTTTCACTACCAGTGTTGTATCGTTACTTTTCATGAAATTAAGCATGTAGTTTCTCACACAGTGTTGTATTGTTAGTTTTCATGAAGTTAAGATAGCAGTTTGACAAACAGTGTTGTATCGTAACTTTTCATGAAATTAAGCATGTAGTTTCTCACACAGTGTTGTATAGTAGTTTTCATGAAGTTAAGCAACTAGTTTCAGAACCAGTGTTGTATCTTTACTTTTCATGAAATTAAGCATGTAGTTTCTCACACAGTTTTGTATCGTTAGTTTTCATGAAGTTAAGCATGTAGTTTCACAACCAGTGTTGTATCTTTACTTTTCATGAAATTAAGCATGTTATTTCTCACACAGTGTTGTATCGTTTGTTTTCATGAAGTTAAGCAAGTAGTTTCACAAAGAGTGTTTTATCGTTACTTTCGTATTAAGCTTGAAGTTTACTCACACAGTGTTGTATAGTAGATTTCATGAAGTTAAGCAAGCAGTTTCACAAACAGTGTTGTATCGTTAGTTTTCATAGAGTTTATCAAGCAGATGCTCACACAGTGTTGTATCGTGAGTTTACATGAAGATAATCATGGAGATTCTCAAACAGTTTGGTACTGTTAGTTTTCATCAAGTTAAGGACGTAGTTTCTCAGACAGTGTTGTATCGATATTTTTCATGAACTTAAGCAACTAGTTTCACAACCAGTGTTGTATCGTTACTTTTCATAAAAGTAAACATGTAGATGCTTACACAGTGTTGTATCGTGAGTTTTCATGAAATTAAGCATGTAGTTTCTCACACATTGTTGTATCATTAGTTTTCATGAAGTTAAGCAAGTAGTTTCACAAACTGTGTTGTATCGTTACTTTTCATGAAATTTTGCATGTAGTTTTTCACAGTGTTGTATCGTTAGTTTTCATGAAGTTAAGCAACTAATTTCACAACCAGTGTTGTATCTTTTCTTTTCATGAAATTAAGCATGTAGTTTCTCACACAGTGTTGTATCGTTAGTTTTCATGAAGTTAAGATAGCAGTTTCACAAACAGTGTAGTCTCGTAACTTTTCATGAAATTAAGCATGTAGTTTCTCACACAGTGTTGTATCGTTAGTTTTCATGAAATTAAGCAAGCAGTTTCACAAACAGTGTTGTATTGTTACTTTTCATGAAATTAAGCATGTAGTTTCTCACACAGTGTTGTATAGTAGCTTTCATGAAGTTAAGCAACAAGTTTCACAGACAGTGTTGTATCGTTACTTTTCATGAAATTTTGAATATAGTTTTTCACACAGTGTTGTATCGTTAGTTTTCATGAAGTTAAGCAACTAGTTTCACAACCAGTGTTGTATCTTTACTTTTCATGAAATTAAGCATGTAGTTTCCCACACATGGTTGTATCGTTAGTTTTCAAGAAGTTAAGCAACTAGTTTCACAACCAGTGTTGTATCTTTACTATTCATGAAATTAAGCATGTAGTTTCTCACACAGTGTTGTATCGTTAGTTTTTATGAAGTTAAGAAGCCAGTTTCACAAACAGTGTTGTATCGTAACATTTCATGAAATTAAGCATGTAGATTCTCACACAGTGTTGTATAGTATTTTTCATGAAGTTAAGCAAGCAGTTTCACAAACAGTGTTGTATCGTTACTTTTCATGAAATTAAGCATGTAGTTTCTCACACATGGTTGTATCGTTAGTTTCAAGAAGTTAAGCAACTAGTTTCACAACCAGTTTTGTATCTTTACTATTCATGAAATTAAGCATGTAGTTTCTCACACAGTGTTGTATCGTTAGTTTTCATGAAGTTAAGCAAGTAGTTTCACAAAGAGTGTTTTATCGTTACTTTTCCTTAAATTAAGCATGAAGTTTACTCACACAGTGTTGTATAGTTAATTTCATGAAGTTAAGCAAGCAGTTTCACAAACATTGTTGTATTGTTAATTTTCATAGAGTTTATCAAGCAGATGCTCAGACAGTGTTGTATCGTGAGTTTTCATGAAGATAAGCATGTAGAATCTCTCAGAATTTGGTATTGTTACTTTTCATCAAAATGAGGATGTAGTTTCTCACACAGTTTTGTATCGTTAGTTTTCATGAAGTTAAGCAACTAGTTTCACAACCAGTGTTGTATCGTTACTTTTCATGAAATTAAGCATGTAGATTCTTACAGTGTTGTAACGTTAGTTTTCATGAAGTTAAGATAGTAGTTTCACAAACAGTGTTATATCGTTACTCTTCGATATATTAAGCATGTAGTTTCTCACACAGTGTTGTATAGTAGTTTTCATGAAGTTAAGCAAGCAGTTTCACAAACAGTGTTGTATCGTTAGTTTTCATTATTAAGCTTGAAGTTTACTCACACAGTGTTGTATAGTAGTTTTCATGAAGTTAAGCAAGCAGTTTCACAAACCGTGTTGTATCGTTAGTTTTCATAGAGTTTAACAAGCAGATGCTCACACAGGGTTGTATCATTAGTTTTCATGAAGTTAAGCAAGTAGTTTCACAAACTGTATTGTATCGTTACTTTTCATGAAATTAAGCATGTGGTTTCTCACAAGTGTTGTATCGTTAGTTTTCATGAAGTTAAGCAACTAGTTCAGAACCAGTGTTTTATCTTTACTTTTCATGAAATTAAGCATATAGTTTCTCAGACAGTGTTGTATCGATATTTTTCATGAACTTAAGCAAATAGTTTCACAACCAGTGTTGAATCGTTACTTTTCATGAAAGTAAAGATGTAGTTCCTTACACAGTGTTGTATCGTGGGTTTTCATGAAATTAAGCATGTAGTTTCTCACACAGTTTTGTATCGTTAGTTTTCATGAAGTTATGCAACTAGTTTCAGAACCAGTGTTGTATCTTTACTTTTCATGAAATTAAGCATGTAGTTTCTCACACAGTTTTGTATCGTTAGTTTTCATGAAGTTAAGCATGTAGTTTCACAACCAGTGTTGTATCTTTACTTTTCATGAAATTAAGCATGTTATTTCTCACACAGTGTTGTATCGTTTGTTTTCATGAAGTTAAGCAAGTAGTTTCACAAAGAGTGTTTTATCGTTACTTTCGTATTAAGCTTGAAGTTTACTCACACAGTGTTGTATAGTAGATTTCATGAAGTTAAGCAAGCAGTTTCACAAACAGTGTTGTATCGTTAGTTTTCATAGAGTTTATCAAGCAGATGCTCACACAGTGTTGTATCGTGAGTTTACATGAAGATAATCATGGAGATTCTCAAACAGTTTGGTACTGTTAGTTTTCATCAAGTTAAGGACGTAGTTTCTCAGACAGTGTTGTATCGATATTTTTCATGAACTTAAGCAACTAGTTTCACAACCAGTGTTGTATCGTTACTTTTCATAAAAGTAAACATGTAGATGCTTACACAGTGTTGTATCGTGAGTTTTCATGAAATTAAGCATGTAGTTTCTCACACATTGTTGTATCATTAGTTTTCATGAAGTTAAGCAAGTAGTTTCACAAACTGTGTTGTATCGTTACTTTTCATGAAATTTTGCATGTAGTTTTTCACAGTGTTGTATCGTTAGTTTTCATGAAGTTAAGCAACTAATTTCACAACCAGTGTTGTATCTTTTCTTTTCATGAAATTAAGCATGTAGTTTCTCACACAGTGTTGTATCGTTAGTTTTCATGAAGTTAAGATAGCAGTTTCACAAACAGTGTAGTCTCGTAACTTTTCATGAAATTAAGCATGTAGTTTCTCAAACAGTGTTGTATAGTAGTTTTCATCAAGTTAAGCAACTAGTTTCACAACCAGTGTTGTATCGTTACTTTTCAAAAAATTAAGCATATAGTTTCTCACACAGTGTTGTATCGTTAGTTTTCATGAAGTAAAGATACCAGTTTCACAAACAGTGTTGTCTCGTAACTTTTCATGAAATTAAGCATGTAGATTCTCAAACAGTGTTGTATAGTAGTTTTCATGAAGTTAAGCAAGCAGTATCACAAACAGTGTTGTATGGTTACTTTTCATGAAATTAAGCATGTAGTTTCTCACACAGGGTTGTATCGTTAGTTTTCATGAAGTTAAGCAACTAGTTTCAGAACCAGTGTTGTATCTTTACTTTTCATGAAATTAAGCATGTAGTTTCTCACACAGTGTTGTATCGTTGGTTTTTATGAAGTTAAGCAAGCAGTTTCACAAACAGTGTTGTATCGTTAGTTTTCATAGAGTTTATCAATCAGATGCTCACACAGTGTTGTATCGTGAGTTTTCATGAAGATAAGCATGGAAATTCTCAAACAGTTTGGTACTGTTAGTTTTCACCAAGTTAAGGACGTAGTTTGTCACACAGTGTTGTATCGATATTTTTCATGAACTTAAGCAACTTGATTCACAACCAGTGTTGTATCGTTACTTTTCATAAAAGTAAACATGTAGTTGCTTACACAGTGTTGTATCGTGAGTTTTCATGAAATTAAGCATGTAGTTTCTCACACAGTGTTGTATCATTAGTTTTCATGAAGTTAAGCAAGTAGTTTCACAAACTGTGTTGTATCGTTACTTTTCATGAAATTAAGCATGTAGTTTCTCACACAGTGTTGTATCATTAGTTTTCATGAAGTTAAGCAACTAGTTTCAGAACCAGTGTTGTATCTTTACTTTTCATGAAATTAAGCATGTACTTTCTCACACAGTTTTGTATCGTTAGTTTTCATGAAATTAAGCAACTAGTTTCAAAACCAGTGTTGTATCTTTACTTTTCATGAAATTAAGCATGTAGTTTCTCACACAGTGTTGTATCGTTAGTTTTCATGAAATTAAGCTAGCAGTTTCACAAACAGTGTTGTATTGTTACTTTTCATGAAATTAAGCATGTAGTTTCTCACACAGTGTTGTATCGTTAGTTTTCATGAAGTCCAGCATCTAGTTTCACAACCAGTGTTGTATCTTTAATTTTCATGAAATTAAGCATGTAGTTTCTCACACAGTGTTGTATAGTAGTTTTCATGAAGTTAAGCAAGCAGTTTCACAAACAGTGTTGTATCGTTAGTTTTCATAGAGTTTATCAAGCGGATGCTCACACAGTGTTGTATCGTGAGTTTTCATGAAGATAAGCATGTAGATTCTCAAACAGTTTGTTATTGTTAGTTTTCATCAAGTTAAGGACGTAGTTTCTCACACAGTTTTTTATCGATATTTTTCATGAACTTAAGAAACGAGTTTCACAACCAGTGTTGTATCGTTACTTTCCATGAAAGTAAACATGTAGTTGCTTACACAGTGTTGTATCGTGAGTGTTCATGAAATTAAGCATGTAGTTTCTCACACAGTGTTGTACCGTTAGTTTTCATGTAGTTAAGCAAGTAGTTTCACAAATTGTGTTGTATCGTTACTTTTCATGAAATTAAGCATGTAGTTTCTCACACAGTGTTGTATCGTGAGTTTACATGAAGTTAAGCAACTAGTTTCAGAACCAGTGTTGTATCTTTACTTTTCATGAAATTAAGCATGTACTTTCTCACACAGTTTTGTATCGTTAGTTTTCATGAAATTAAGCAACTAGTTTCACAACCAGTGTTGTATCTTTACTTTTCATGAAATTATGCATGTAGATTCTCACACAGTGTTGTATCGTTAGTTTTCATGAAATTAAGCTAGCAGTTTGACAATCAGTGTTGTATTGTTACTTTTCATGAAATTAAGCATGTAGTTTCTCACACAGTGTTCTATAGTAGTTTTCATGGAGTTAAGCAAGCAGTTTCACAAACAGTGTTGTATAGTTAGTTTTCATAGAGTTTATCAAGCAGATGCTCACACAGTGTTGTATCGTGAGTTTTCATGAAGATAAGCATGGAGATTCTCAAACAGTTTGGTATTGTTACTTTTCATCAAGTTAAGGACGTAGTTTCTCACACAGTGTTGTATCGATATTTTTCAGGAACTTAAGCACCGAGTTTCACAACCAGTGTTGTATCGTTACTTTTCATGAAATAACCATGTAGTTGCTTACACAGTGTTTTATCTTGAGTTTCATGAAATTAAGCATGTACTTTCTCACACAGTTTTGTATCGTTAGTTTTCATGAAGTTAAGCAACTAGTTTCACAACCAGTGTTGTATCTTTACTTTTCATGAAATTAAGCATGTAGTTTCTCACACAGTTTTGTATCGTTAGTTTTCATGAAATTAAGCAACTAGTTTCAAAACCAGTGTTGTATCTTTACTTTTCATGAAATTAAGCATGTAGTTTCCTACACAGTGTTGTATCGTTAGTTTTCATGAAATTAAGCAACTAGTTTCACAACCAGTGTTGTATCTTTACTTTTCATGACATTAAGCATGTAGTTTCGCACACAGTGTTGTATCGTTAGTTTTCATGAAATTAAGCAAGCAGTTTCACAAACAGTGTTGTATTGTTACTCTTCATGAAATTACGCATGTAGTTTCTCACACATTGTTGTATCGTTATTTTTCATGAAGTTAAGCAACAAGTTTCACAACAAGTGTTGTATCGTTACTTTTCATGAAATTAAGCATGGAGTTTCTCACACAGTGTTGTATCGTTAGTTTTCATGAAGTTAAGATAGCAGTTTGACAGTGTTGTATCGTAACTTTTCATGAAATTAAGCATGTAGTTTCTCACACAGTGTTGTATAGTAGTTTCAAATGAAGTTAAACAAGCAGTTTCACAAACAGTGTTGTATCGTTAATTTTCATAGAGTTTATCAAGCAGATGCTCACACAGTGTTGTATCGTGAGTTTTCATGAAGATAAGCACGGAGATTCTCAAACAGTTTGGTACTGTTAGTTTTCATTAAGTTAAGGACATCGTTTCTCAGACAGTGTTGTATCTATGTTTTTCATGAACTTAAGCAACTAGTTTCACAACCAGTGTTGTATCGTTACTTTTCATAAAAGTAAACATGTAGATGCTTACACAGTGTTGTATCGTGAGTTTTCATGAAATTAAGCATGTAGTTTCTCACACATTGTTGTATCATTAGTTTTCATGAAGTTAAGCAAGTAGTTTCACAAACTGTGTTGTATCGTTACTTTTCATGAAATTTTGCATGTAGTTTTTCACACAGTGTTGTATCGTTAGTTTTCATGAAGTTAAGCAACTAGTTTCACAACCAGTGTTGTATCTTTTCTTTTCATGAAATTAAGCATGTAGTTTCTCACACAGTGTTGTATAGTTAGTTTTCATGAAGTTAAGATAGCAGTTTCACAAACAGTGTTGTCTCGTAACTTTTCATGAAATTAAGCATGTAGTTTCTCAAACAGTGTTGTATAGTAGTTTTCATCAAGTTAAGCAACTAGTTTCACAACCAGTGTTGTATCGTTACTTTTCAAGAAATTAAGCATATAGTTTCTCACACAGCGTTGTATCGTTAGTTTTCATGAAGTTAAGATACCAGTTTCACAAACAGTGTTGTCTCGTAACTTTTCATGAAATTAAGCATGTAGATTCTCAAACAGTGTTGTATAGTAGTTTTCATGAAGTTAAGCAAGCAGTATCACAAACAGTGTTGTATGGTTACTTTTCATGAAATTAAGCATGTAGTTTCTCACACAGGGTTGTATCGTTAGTTTTCTTGAAGTTAAGCAACTAGTTTCAGAACCAGTGTTGTATCTTTACTTTTCATGAAATTAAGCATGTAGTTTCTCACACAGTGTTGTATCGTTAGTTTTCATGAAGTTAAGCAAGTAGTTTCACAAAGAGTGTTTTATCGTTACTTTTCCTTAAATTAAGCTTGAAGTTTACTCACACAGTGTTGTATAATTAGTTTCATGAAGTTAAGCAGCAGTTTCACAAACATGTTGTATTGTTAATTTTCATAGAGTTTATCAAGCAGATGCTCAGACAGTGTTGTATCGTGAGTTTTCATGAAGATAAGCATGTAGAATCTCTAAGAATTTGGTATTGTTACTTTTCATCAAAATAAGGATGTAGATTCTCACACAGTTTTGTATCGTTAGTTTTCATGAAATTAAGCAACTAGTTTCACAACCAGTGTTGTATAGTTACTTTTCGTGAAATTAAGCATGTAGATTCTCACACAGTGTTGTAACGTTAATTTTCATGAAGTTAAGATAGTAGTTTCACAAACAGTGTTATAACGTTACTTTTCGATATATTAAGCATGTAGTTTCTCACACAGTGTTGTATAGTAGTTTTCATGAAGTTAAGCAAGCAGTTTCACAAACAGTGTTGTATAGTTAGTTTTCATAGAGTTTATCAAGCAGATGCACACACAGTGTTGTATCGTGAGTTTCCATGAAGATAAGCATGGAGATTCTCAAACAGTTTGGTATTGTTACTTTTCATCAAGTTAAGGACGTAGTTTCTCACACAGTGTTGTATCGATATTTTTCATGAACTTAAGCAACTAGTTTCACATCCAGTGTTGTATCGTTACTTTTCATGAAAGTAAAGATGTAGTTCCTTACACAGTGTTGTATCATGAATTTTCATGAAATTAAGCAAATACTTTCTCACACAGTTTTGTATCGTTAGTTTTCATGAAGTTAAGCAACTAGTTTCACAACCAGTGTTGTATGTTTACTTTTCATGAAAGTAAGCATGTAGTTTCTCACACAGTGTTGTTTCGTTAGTTTTCATGAAATTAAGCAACTAGTTTCACAACCAGTGTTGTATCTTTACTTTTCATGAAATTAAGCATGTAGGTTCTCACACAGTGTTGTTTCGTTAGTTTTCATGAAATTAAGCAACTAGTTTCACAACCAGTGTTTCATCTTTACTTTTAATGAAATTAAGCATGTAGTTTCTCACACAGAGTTGTATCCTTGGTTTTCATGAAGTTAAGCAAGCAGTTTCACAAACAGTGTTGTATCGTTAGTTTTCATAGAGTTTATCAATCAGATGCTCACACAGT